>NC_084619.1:54240606-54258106 GCF_033978795.1 Nerophis ophidion | reverse complement strand
CATCGATTTGCATGCCGTGCTAATCGATGCATACTCCACGTAAGACAACTTGAATCCGTCCCTAATCGTGTTGTTACACCCTCCGACAACACACCGACGAGAAATGATGTCTCCAAGGTACGGAAAACAGTTGAAAAAAACAGAAAATAACAGAGCTGATTTGACTTAATGTTTATAATGTGTTTGAGAAAATGGCCGATTGACTACCTGGTTGTCATCGCTCCGAGAGCAAATAATAGAAAGGCGTTTAATTCGCCAAAATTCACCCATTTGGAGTTCGGAAATCGGTTAAAAAATATATGGTCTTTTTTCTGCACCATCAAGGTATATATTGACGCTTACATAGATCTGGTGATAATGTTCCCCTTTAAGAACAATACCCCAATGACCCAGATCCCCCATCATCGCACGCACACACGCACATACTGTAAATACCAAACACCCACAAACACGCACATGCACACATATGAATGAATTAATGCATGGCTGAGTACAGAGGAGCCAGGTGAGTAAACACTATCACAGGAGCCATCTGCACCATGAGGTCATCAAACCATGGCCACTAGGACGCTGAGACAAAGCGCCCCCACAGCCATGGCCGATCATTCCTGATGCAGATGGCTCCCTCTGAGAAATGCTGGAAAGTAAAAATAATAAAACATGTAAAATAGTAAGAACCAAGAATAAAGAACAAAATGCAAGTATGAAAAATACAATAAATATAAAGTAAATACATAATACTGCGATGAGGTGGCGACTTGTCCAAGGTGTACGCCGCCTTCCGCCCGGTTGTAGCTGAGATAGTCCCGCGACTCCAAAAAAGGGAATAAGCGGTAGAAATGGATGGATAAATACATAATAAATAAAATTTTAAAAATCTTATATTTAATAACTGATAAGATAAAAAGTAAAGTACGAATGACTTCAATTAAAATCATAAATATTAGGCAAAAGCTAAATCAAAGGGGTGGGTCTTAAGCCTCTTTTTAAAAACATGAACGTTCTCTGCAGCCCTGAGGCCTTCCGGTAAAGCTGTTCAATAGACGGGGGCCCTAATGGTGGAAAGATGCCATCTTGTGACTTTGTGTCCTGACTTTTGGAATAATTAAAATACCGGGTCCGCAAAATTTTCGGAGGGTAAAAGCAAATCTGAACAAGTAGAAGTCCCAATGCCATTAAAACATTTATAAACCATAAGAAACCAATACAGAGATTTTAAAACTGGTGTAATGTGGGCCATTTTCTGGTCTTTGTCATGACACTGAATTTTGGAGTTGTTGTAACGGTGCAATAACCTTTTTAGAATTGACATTTTAAACAAAGACAACTACGTTTTTTAGATATTACGCCAACATAACACTCAATCAAGAAAGCCCTCATCAAGACTTTAAATTTGAAATAAAACTTGGTGTTAGAGATGTCCGATAATGGCTTTTATGCCGATATCCAATATTCCGATACTGTCCAACTCTTAATTACCGACACCGATATATACAGTTGTATAATTAACACATTATTATGCCTAATTTTTTTGTGATGCCCCGCTGGATGCATTAAACAATGTAACAAGGTTTTCCAAAATAAATCAATTCAAGTTATGGAAAAAAATGCCAACATGGCACTGCCATATTTATTATTGAAGTCACAAAATGCATTATTTTGGTTGGGGGGGGGCGGGGTTCGGTGGTAGCGGGGGTGCATATTGTAGCATCCTGGAAGAGTTAGTGCTGCAAGGGGGTCTGGGTATTTGTTCTGTTGTGTTTATGTTGTGTTACGGTGCGGATGTTCTCCCAAAAGGTTTTCCAAAATTAATCAATTCGAGTTATGGAAAAAAATGCCAACGGCAGATTTTACATGAACTTTAGCACTTTTAATAATAAGGACATAAAACGTTACTCAAGTCTGTCTGCTCGCCATCGGCAAAACAAGAATTGCGGATAGCTACGGTGTCAGAGAAAAGTCGCAACAAATGCAAACGCAACGAGACAATGTCATAAATTACAACATGACAACTTTCAGCTACAGCACGATTGCAAAAGCCACAACAAGGAAAAACGACAACACAGTAATATAAAGTTGCAAGACATTTTTAAGCCACAAAAGAAACGACGGACAACACAGTGGAGCAAGTTACGCCGACGGACCAACTTCCTGAACATCGTATATTAGTGTTATTGAAAAAGGAAAACAAGTTAAGACTGAAAAAGTTGTCACACTGCACTCACTTTTTCAACTTTTCCACTTTCGGAAAACAGGAAGTCAAAACTTGTCCACTTTCACTTCCATTCCGTCTTTGTATAGTCCTGTTTTGGCTTAGAGTTGGCTCTATGTTGTGTTATGGCATTTGCATTTGTTGTAGCTTTTCTATGCTATGATAGCGGCTTATGAAAATTTAAATCATAACAGGACAAACCACTGCTTATTTAACCTGAATAAAAAAAAAAAACGTTTCCATATGAGTTGGGAAATTGTGCTAGATACAAATATAAACAGAATACAATGATTTGCAAATCATTTTTAACCCATATTCAGTTGAATATGCTACAAAGACAACATATTTGATGTTCAAACTGATAACATTTTTTTTTTTTTACAAATAATCATTATCTTTAGAATTTGATGCCAGCAACACGTGACAAAGAAGTTGGGAAAGGTGGCAATACATGCTGATAATGTTTAGGAATGCTCATCAAACACTTATTTGGAACATCCCACAGGTGTGCAGGCTAATTGGGAACAGGTGGGTGCCATGATTGGGTATAAAAACAGCTTCCCAAAAAATGCTCAGTCTTTCACAAGAAAGGATGGGGCGATGTACACCGCTTTGTCCACAACTGCGTGAGCAAATAGTCAAACAGTTTACGAACAACGTTTCTTAAAGTGCAATTGCAAGAAATTTAGGGATTTCAACATCTACGGTCCATAATACCATCAAAAAGTTCAGAGAATCTGGAGAAGTCACTCCACGTAAGCGCACATGGCTGGAAACTAACATTGAATGACCGTGACCTTCGATCCCTGAGACGGCACTGTGTCAAAAACCGACATCAAGCTCTAAGGAATATCCCCACATGGGCTCAGGGACACTTCAGAAAACCACTGTCACTAAATACAATTCGTCGTTACATCTGTAAGTGCAAGTTAAAGCTCTACTATGCAAAGCGAAAGCCATTTATCAACAACATCCAGAAATGCCACCGGCTTCTCTGGGCCCGAGATCATCTAAAATGGACTGATGCAAAGTGGAAAAGTGTCCTATGGTCTGACGAGTCCACATTTCAAATTGTTTTTGGAACTATTCGACATTGTGTCATCCGGACCAAAGGGGAAGTGAACCATCCAGACTGTTATTGACGCAAAGTTGAAAAGCCAGCATCTGTGATGGTATGGGGGTGCATTAGTGCCCAAGGCATTGGTAACTTACACATCTGTGAAGGAACCACTAATGCTGAAAGGTACATAGAGGTTTTGGAACAACATATGCTGCCATCTAAGCGTTGTCTTTTTCATGGACGCCCCTGCTTATTTCAGCAAGACAACGCCAAGCCACATTCAGCACGTGAATATGTGTTGAAAATGATTAGCAAATCATTGTATTCCGTTTATATATACATCAGACACAATTTCACAACTCATATGGAAACGGGATTTGTATCTGGTTGCACTTCATTTTTTTATATTAATCTATTTTGTATTTGTATTATTTCTATGACAAAAAACCCACTGTTAATTCAACCTGAAGAGATGTTGGTTGTATTTTGTTTTTGATATTAATATAATATCATTCTATGTTGAAAAATTAAGGCGGAAGTATTAAAATACTGGTTACTGTAGATTTATTTAAAAACTGCTTGAATGTTGAAAATCCTCTTGTTAATTCAACCTAAAGTGTTGTTTGCACTTAATTCAAATTAGATGTGAATGCATTAATTGTTGTTTAGTTGCTTGTTGTATGCATACATTTATACATAATTCCCTTCCTTACAAGAAATAACAGGAAATAGGACATTTCACCTGCAGTGTCCAGTATCCATATTTTTTTTCAGTCACAACTGCTTGATTTTTTATTCATTTATTTTTGACCAAAAATTACTGAAACGGTATCAACTCACCAAATCATTTCGGATCCTATTCTTGTAAAAAATTATACTGCCGGTGGATCGTAGAGTAAAAGCAAATCTGAACGATAAAAAAGCCCAATGCCATAAAACACATGTATAAACCATAAGAAGAACCTTTCCTGAAACACATGGGGAGCCAATGCAGAGATTTTAAAACTGGTGTAATGTGGGCCCGCCAGACATTACACGACACATGCCGCTGAAATTTGGAGTCTTTGTAAAGGTGCAATAACTTTTTTAGAATTGACATTATAAACAAAGAGAACCAGTTATTTTTTTTTAGATATTACACCAACATAATATTAGATCAAGAAAGCCCTCATCACGACCTTTTAATTTGAAATATAACTTGGTGTGCAACTATTTTCCTAATCTGTCCCTCTAATGCTGACAACATTGGCACTTATTTCATTGTTCTGGACATAAAAATGAGGTCTACAGGTAAAATTCCCACCCAAATAGCACATTTTGGAACGTCCACGTTTAGCTCCAAAATGTTGACGGGCCTGCATCAGCCTGCTGATGTCACCTACAGAAGACTTGAGGCAATTTCATATTTTGGTAGCATCTTTATTCTGAATCTTGATCGATAGAATCGGTTTGAACTCACCAAATCCTTCTAAAAATTATACTGCCGGTGGATCTCAGAGTCCGCAAAGGTTCGTAGGGTAAAAGCAAATCTGAACGATAAGATGGCCCAATGCCATAAAAACATTTATAAACCATAAGAACCTTTAAAATTGATTTTGAAATACACAGGGAGCTATCGCAGAGATTTTAAAACTGGTGTAATGTGGGCCCGTCTTCTGGTCTTTGTTACGACACATGCCGCTGAATTTTGGAGTTGCTGTAAAGGTGCAATAATCTCTTTAGAAATGACATTTTAAACAAAGACAACAAGGTTTTTGAGATATTAAACCAACATTATATTAGATTAAAAAAGTCTTCATTGAGATGTTTAATTTGAAAAATAACTCGGTAGGCTTTATTGAGATTTAACTCGACTCTTTCTCTAAATGGCCCTTCTAATGCTCACAAATTGGCACTTATTTCCTAGTTCTGGACATAAAAATGAGGTCTATAGGTAAAATTCCCACCCAAATATACTCAGTAGCGATTTTAGACTTCAGCACATTTTGGAACGTCCACGTTTAGCTCCAAAATGTTGACGGGCCTGCATCAGCCTGCTGATGTCACCTACAGAAGACTGGAGGCAATTTCATATTTTGGCAGCATCTTTATTCTGAATCTTGATCGATATAATCGATGAATTGGTTTTAACTCACCAAATCGTTTCGGATTATATCTTTCTAAAATGTATACTGCCGGTGGATCTCAGCGTCCGCAAAGGTATGTAGGGTAAAAGCAAAACTGAACCATAAGAACGCCCAATGCCATGAAAACATTTACAAACCATAAGAAGAACCTTAAAAATTGATTCTGAAATACACGGGGGAGCAATCGCAGAGATTTTAAAACTGGTGTAATGTGTGCCCGTCTTTTGGTCTTTGTCACGACACATGCCACTGAATTTTGGAGTTGTTGTAAAAGTGCAATAATCTTTTTAGAAATGACATTTTAAACAAAGAAAACAAGGTTTTTGAGATATTAAACCAACATTATATTAGATTAAAAAAGTCTTCATTGAGATGTTTAATATGAAAAATAACTCGGTGGGGTTTATTGAGATGTAACTCGACTCTTTCTCTAAATGGCCCTTCTAATGCTCACAACATTGGCACTTATTTCCTAGTTCTGGACATAAAAATGAGGTCTATAGGTAAAATTCCCACCCAAATATACTCAGTAGCGATTTTAGACTTCAGCACATTTTGGAACGTCCACGTTTAGCTCCAAAATGTTGACGGGCCTGCATCAGCCTGCTGATGTTACCTACAGAAGACTGGAGGCAATTTCATATTTTGGCGGCATCTTTATTCTGAATCTTGATCGATATAATCGATAAATTGGTTTTAACTCACCAAATCGTTTCGGATTATATCCTTCTACAAAGTATACTGCCGGTGGATCTCAGGGTCCGCAAAGGTATGTAGGGTAAAAGCAAAACTGAACCATAAGAACGCTCAATGCCATGAAAACATTTACAAACCATAAGAAAAACCTTAAAAATTGATTCTGAAATACACGGGGCAGCAATCGCAGAGATTTTAAAACTGGTGTAATGTGTGCCCGTCTTCTGGTCTTTGTCACGACACATGCCGCTGAATTTTGGAGTTGTTGTAAAAGTGCAATAATCTTTTTAGAATTGACATTTTAAACAAAGACAACAAGGTTTATGAGATATTAAACCAGCATTATATTAGATTAAAAAAGCCCTCATTGAGATGTTTAATTTGAAAAATAACTTGGTTTGCTTTATTGTGATTTAACTCGACTATTTATCTAAATGGCCCTTCTATTGCTGACAACATTGGCACTTATTTCCTAGTTCTGGACATAAAAATGAGGTCTATAGGTAAAATTCCCACCCAAATATACTCAGTAGCGATTTTAGACTTCAGCACATTTTGGAACGTCCACGTTTAGCTCCAAAATGTTGACGGGCCTGCATCAGCCTACTGATGTCACCTACAAAAGACTGGAGGCAATTTCATATTTTGGCAGCCTCTTTATTCTGAATCTTGATCGATAGAATCGATAAAATGGTTTTAACTCACCAAATCGTTTCGGATTATATCCTTCTAAAAATTATACTGTCGGTGGATCTCAGGGTCCGCAAAGGTTTGTAGGGTAAAAGCAAAGCTGAACCATAAGAATGCCAAAATGACATGAAAACATTTATAAACCATAAGAAGAACATTAAAAATTGATTCTGAAATACACGGGGGAGCCATCGCAGAGATTTTAAAACTGGTGTAATGTGGGCCCGCCTTCTGTTCTTTGTCACGACACATGCCCCTGAATTTTGGAGTTGTTGTAAAGGTGCAATAACCTTTTTAGAATTGACATTTGAAATAAGACAACAAGGTTTTTGAGATATTACACAAACATTATATTAGATTAAAAAAGCCCTCATTGAGATGTTTAATTTGAAAAATAACTTGGTGTGCATTATTGAGATTTAAGTCGACTATTTCTCCACAGTAAATGGTCCTTCTGATGCTGACAACATTGGCACTTACAGTATTTCCTAGTTCTGGACATAAAAAAGGGGTCTATAGGTAAAATTCCCACCCAAATAGACTCAGTAGTGATTTTAGACTTCAGCCTACGTTTGGGTCCAAAATGTTGATGGTCGTGCATCAGTCTGTTAACGTAACATATTATGGTAAGAGTCATTCAAATAACTATAATATATAGAACATGCTATACGTTTACCAAACAATCTGTCACTCCAAATCGATAAATCCGATGAAATCTACTTCCTCGTCGCTTCTAAACAACTGTGCCAACTCCAAAGGAATGCTTTGCTTTCTATTGTCGTTTTCTGCTGCATATTTCACTACGTCCAGCTTGTAATGTGCAGTACATGATTTCCTTTTCGGTGCTATTTTTGTTCAGCCCTTCTCAGTTTTTATAATTTACCACCAACGATGAAATGATTAATTGTAATAGCTACGGCAGTAGCAAATAGCATATAGCAGTTAGCATTCCATGACCCACAATGCACTCCTGCCATGACCCTACCCCGCCAAATTCCTATTGGTTGACGTGTGTGTGACGATTGGTGACATTTTCTTCATCTCTTCGGCGAATGAGATAAATAATATTATTTGATATTTTACGGTAGTGTGTTAATAATTTCACACATAAGTCGCTCCGGAGTATATGTTGCACCTCCAGACAAACTATGAAAAAAACTGCGACTTATAGTCCGAAAAATACGGTACTATGGTTGTTTATTATTTTCATTTCTATATTTTGTACACTTCGCTTTTGTTTCACTGTTTAATATTAATATTATTTAACTGTTATTCTGTTAATTGTTAGGTGTTGTAATAGAAAGTGTTTGTGTATTTTTTGTTGATAAAAATAATTCCAATTCAATTTGGGGTGTTTTTTTATTTTTATTTTATTTTTTTATCAAAAACGTACAAGTACGTACTGATTTGATGGATTGATTGAAATTTTTATCAGTAGATTGCAGAGTACAGTACATATTCTGTACAATTGACCACTAAATGGTAACACCCGAATAAGTTTATCAACTTGTTTAAGTCGGGGTCCGCGTTAATAAATTCATGGTAACCCGACTACTGTACACACACAGAAAACAGAAACCAAATCTGGACTTTGGAGTCCCAAACTGTACCGAAGGGGACCATTTGGCGCTAGCAACGCGTCTTTCATCAGATTGTTGTCTTGCTGGAAGTGAAACCAGGACAAACGGCACAAGCAGCATGAAACAATTAAACGTGCGAGCGAGTGACTCTTCTTTGGCTGTCATCCAGCTCTCGTTTTTTTTCGGGTTTTTTTGTGTGTGTGGTGTTGTTTCACCGTGAATGTGCTGACTCATCAAAACGGTGCAGATACATTGGCCCAGGAGGGAGGTGAAACATGGCAAAAAAAGAAAAAAAAACAAGTTACACTAAAACGAGCTCAGCTTCCTCAAACATCTTGAGGCTGGGTGTTCTAAAACCAACAGGAGTCTTGTATTGACACACAAAACGCTTGGAAATGTCATCCGGAGTAGACTTGCAAAACCCAAAAGCTGCTAAATTGGCTTTAGGTACATTTTGGACTTCGCATCAATGAGCCGCAGCTCCTCAGTTCCGTTGCCAGTAATTTAGACACTAATTAATCTCAGTGCATTGACTCATTTTCAGTGGATAGTATTGCTATTAAAAGCTGTACACTGACTACTCTAAAAGTACATATTTGCACAATTCTATCACTTGCCTTACGCTTGAGTCAAGAAGGGGTTCTTAAAATTTTTGACCTTGGGCACCAACTTTTCCACTACAGAAGGACCCGGGTCCCACTGAATCAGTGATATTATTTTTTTATTTTAACAATATTCAAATAATTATATCTAACCACCAACAGTTCCACAGGATAAACATTGTCAAATAATAGGAAACCGTGTGTTGAATCACAAATAATAATCAATGCTTGGGTCAGGCTGATTACAAAAATAAATACTAATCAAATATACTGCAAAAGAAGGTACACACATATGTAGTACTAAAATAAATAAGTTCTAACTAAATTAATTAGCAATAATGATGATAATAATAATAATAATAATAATAATATGTATCTGCGATGAGGTGGCGACTTGTTCAGGGTGTACACCGCCTTCCGCCCGAATGCAGCTGAGATAGGCACCAGCGACCCCAAAAAGGGACAAGCGGTAGAAAATGGATGTGTATGTATGTCAATAAAATTAAAGTACAGTTAGAAATACATCTTGACCACTTAAGTCATAATTTTTGCGCTTAAAAACTTGTCTATGACTTTAGCTCCAGACTTTTTCTGTTTTGGGTCCCAAGAATAGATTGAATTTTTTTTTCACCCCTCCCTGTTTCCCACCATTTTTGTTAGGAGCGCCGTTCCCCGTTCCGTCTCCCTGTAATATTTGTCCTCTCTTGAATGGGATTGTGCTGAAAATGTTCATTTCACCTCGGGGATTATTACAGTATTTCTGATTTCGAGTCTGAATCTGATTTGTTTGATATTGTCATTACTGCCACATGTGGTGGGAAAGTGTATTACAACTGAGTACCCCTGTGGCTTACCGTATTTCCTTGAATTGCCGCTGGGTATATAGTATGCGCCTGCCTAGAATTACTGCCGGGTCAAACTTGTTTTGCAAAATAATTAGCGCATGCTTAGCATTACCGCCGGTTCAGGATTAACGCCGGGTCAAACTCGTTTCGCAAAATATTATTTTTATTAGCGCATGTTTAGAATTTCCGCCGGGTCAAACTCGTTTTGCAAAATATTTAGCGTATGCCTAGAATTTCCGCCGGGTCAAATTCGTTACGTCACGAGTGACACTTCACCTGTCATCATTTTCAAAATGGAGGAGGCTGATTTAAATAATTTGAAATGGCATAAAGGGAAGAAGATTAAGAGCTATTCAGTAGGATTTAAGGTCCAAGCTATTGAATATGCTAAAAAGAACAGTAAGCAGCTATGTTTTATTAATATACCGTAGCCGCGTGTGTCAAATATGAGTCATTAAATTACTCCCGCCTCCTGGGGGTAGAGGGCGCTAGTGATCCTTCTTGCGACTACTCGGCTGCAGAATAAGTGACAACAAGCAGCAAGAGTGAGCTAGCGATCGTTTATTTTTTCCTCTCGCTTGCACTTTTAACATGGAGGATTACATATCTAAAATAAAACCGTTTTCTAAACTGGACTTTCATTCGAAGCAGGAGGTAATAAAGGAAGATCTCCATCAAGACAGAGAGACTTTTAAAACTGAAGAAAGATAAGGGAGACTTCTATAACAAGTTATCGATGCTTTTGATCAGAAGGAGCCACCAATGGACTTCATTTATAAGTAAAGGTAAGACCATAATAACGTTTTTTTTATATTAAATGTGCTTTTCATGACGGTATCCTTACATCAAACTCAAATTTATAAGCGCAGGCCTAAATTTTTAAAATAATTAGTGCATGCATGCTTGAGCGGTATAGCTCGGTTGGTAGAGTGGCCGTGCCAGCAACTCGAGGGTTGCAGGTTCGATTCCCGTTTCCGCCATCCTAGTCACTGCCGTTGTGTCCTTGGGCAAGACACTTTACCCACCTGCTCCCGGTGCCACCCACACTGGTTTAAATGTAACTTAAATATTGGGTATCACTATGTAAACACTTTCAGTCACTAGAGAAAAGCGCTATATAAATATAATTCACTTCACTTCACACTTTTACCGCATGCCTTTGGTAAACGCCAAAATGAGAAGAGGTTTTAAATTAATCAGCGCCCTGGCGGCAATTCAAGGAAATACACAGCTGAGAAACCGATATTTTTTTAGCGGGCCTCTAAGGGACGCTGGCGGCTAAGAAGCACTGGTTTAAAATAAAACACACGCTAACAAGGCCCGTTTGTTTGTTTAAACATCTATTTATTGGATGGTTTATATATATTGTAAGCATGGAGACGAGACGTTGACTTAGCAATACTGAATGGCGTCACCCATTGACTCATGGCCACTCACGGTTTACTCTACACCTTGACAATAGCACTGACCCTGACCCGCTCAGTCTGGCGCCTCACGCTCGCAACGATCACCAACTGTGGATTTTCCCGTTGTTGAAACCTCCTTGAGTCACCCCGTTCGCATGTCTCACTTTTCTTTTAGAAGCCATGTTGTTTTGTCGCTGCAGGTGTAGCCGGGTGAAAATGTGCTTGCAGTATTTTTGTTTTTTGGTGCGTGCGAAGTTGGAACGCTGTCCTGCTTGATATTGTTTTGTCAAATATAGATGGATGCATTCGCTTTTTTGATAAGTGCGGGCTCTATTGATCAATCGATCAAACTTTATTTTCACTTTTGATGCACAGGCAAGTGGTCACACAAAGTGCTTTACACCTATAAAAAAAATAAAGACACATTTTAAAAAAGGAGAAAAAAACATGCATGCATACACAGCACTATTGGCAATACCAATACATGGTATCAAGCAATAAAACTATTCATATCACACTTTCGTGTAATTGTCTCGATTATTTTCGGGTCTCCCCATGTCTAGAATTAAACGATTACAGTTGGTACAAAATGCGGCTGCTAGACTTTTGACAAGAACAAGAAAGTTTGATCACATTACGCCTATACTGGCTCACCTGCACGGGCTTCCTGTGCACTTAAGATGTGACTTTAAAGTTTTACTACTTACGTACAAAATACTACACGGTCTAGCTCCATCCTATCTTGCCGATTGTATTGTACCATATGTCCCGGCAAGAAATCTGCGTTCAAAAGACTCCGGCTTACTAGTGATTCCTAAAGCCCCAAAAAAGTCTGCGGGCTATAGAGCGTTTTCCGTTCGGGCTCCAGTACTCTGGAATGCCCTCCCGGTAACAGTTCGAGATGCTACCTCAGTAGAAGCATTTAAGTCTCACTTTAAAACTCATTTGTATACTCTAACCTTTAAATAGACCTCCTTTTTAGACCAGTTGATCTGCCGCTTCTTTTCTTTTTCTCCTCTGTCCCCCCTCCCTTGTGGAGGGGTTACGGTCCGATGACCATGGATGAAGTACTAGCTGTCCAGAGTCGAGACCCAGGATGGACTGCTCGTCGGGACCCAGGATGGACCGCTCGCCTGTGTATCGGTTGGGGACATCTCTAGGATGCTGATCCGACTCCGCTTGGGATGGTTTCCTGTGGACGGGACTCTCGCTGCTGTCTTGGATCCGCTTTGAACTGAACTCTCGCGGCTGTGTTGGAGCCACTATGGATTGAACTTCACAGTATCATGTTAGACCTGCTCGACATCCATTGCTTTCGGTCCCCTAGAGCAGTGGTCCCTAACCTTTTTGTATCCGCGGACCGGTTAACGCTTAACAATTTTTCCCGCGGCCCGGCGGGAGGGGAGGTCCTTTATTTGTTTTTTTCTTTGTCATGAAAAAGGGACGTTTTTGTCATGAAAAAGGGAGGTTTTTGTGGTTGGTGCACTAATTGTAAGTGTATATTGTGTTTTTTATGTTGATTTAATATATATATAAAAAAAACATTTATTTATTTATTTGTTTTTTAAATAAAAAATAAAAAAAAATCTTCTGCGGCCCGGTACTAATCAGGCCACGGCCCGGTACCGGGGACCACTACCCTAGGGGTAGTATCATGTTAGACCCGCTTGACATCCATTGCTTTCGGTCCCCTAGAAGAGGGGGGGTTACCCACATTTGAGGTCCTCTCCAAGGTTTCTCATAGTCATCATTGTCACTGCCGTCCCACTGGGTGTGAGTTTTCCTTGCCCTTATGTGGGTTCTTCCGAGGATGTCGTAGTCGTAGTGGTTTGTACAGTCCTTTGAAACATTTGTGATTTAGGGCTATATAAATAAACTGATTGATTGATTGATGGGCTTCACGGTGGCAGAGGGGTTAGTGCGTCTGCCTCACAATACGAAGGTCCTGCAGTCCTGGGTTCAAATCCAGGCTCGGGATCTTTCTGTGTGAAGTTTGCATGTCCTCCCCGTGAATGCGTGGGTTCCCTCCGGGTACTCCGGCTTCCTCCCACTTCCAAAGACATGCACCTGGGGATAGGTTGATTGGCAACACTAAATGTGAGTGTGAATGTTGTCTGTCTATCTGTGTTGGCCCTGCGATGAGGTGGCGACTTGTCCAGGGTGTACACCGCCTTCCGCCCGATTGTAGCTGAGATAGGCGCCAGCGCCCCCCGCGACCCCAAAAGGGAATAAGCGGTAGAAAATGGATGGATGGATGATTGATTAATTGATTGAAACTTTTCATGCACATGCAAGTGGCAAAAAAAAAAAGCCTTACACCAAAAAAAAAAAAAAAAAGAATAAAACACGCATATATTGTGAATCTTTGGGCACCGCGTGATTCGATTCAGAATCGATTCTTAATTCTAAACGCTTCACAATTAAAAAATCAGTACTTTTTTTTTTAACATTAGGTGCCACTTCTATGATTAACAATATTCCTCCATAATTGCATTTGAACAACCGTATTATTGATAATAGAGGTAAACTTTTGGTATTGTTCATGATCAATAGCGCCTTTTCTATTGGTATTTGTATTGCTCCAGTTGTAGTGTAAAAATGCTCATTGTCATTTCTATATTATTATTTATTTCACTAACTGCTTCTTTGTTATCACTTTTACCATCATATTTGTACATATCGTATGTGCTGGTGTTGTTCTATTGTTGTTGTTATTAGGGTCCGCCAGGCCCATTGCAAAAGGACTCCCAAAGGATTCCTTTTGCAATGGGCCAAAGGACTCTATTGAATCTGTAAGGTTTTATTCTTTCTTTCTTTATAATTATTATTCCGCACGGTCGCGCTGTAATTTGACCCCCTTAACATGCTTCAAAACTCACCAAATTTTACACACACATCGGTATGATGCGGCAGCCCAACTTATTAAGCAACCAAACCCCAAAAATCAAAATTGCGCGGTAGCGCCCCCTAGGAAAAAAAAACAGACTGCTTGTAACTTCCGTTAGCAATGTCGTAGAGACATGAAACAAAAACCATTATGTAGGGCTGACCTAGACCTAGATTTCATTATTTTACTTTCTAGGGCAAAAATCAACAAACATTTTGCAAAAACCCATTCAAAGCAAAATGTTTGCAAAAAATGCTATTTTTGCCTCTTTGAGCTGTAATTTGACCTCATTAAAATGCTTCAAAACTCACCAAACTTGGCACACATATCAGGACTGGCGAAAATTGTGATCTAATGAAAAAAAACAAAGCCCGAAACTCAAAATTGCGCTCTAAAACACAGCAAAAACTGCTCCTAGGAAGAAAACACAGACAAAATTGTCTGTAACTTCCAGTAGGAATGCCGGAAAGACATGAAACAAAAACCTCTATGTAGGTTTTACTTAGACCTACATTTTAATAATTGACATCATTCAGCAAAAATCAACAAGAAGTTAAAAATTACCCCTTCAAAATAAAAGTTTTGTAAAAACCTGTCACCTTTTTTCAAACATTATCTCCTCTGAGCGTGTTGTCGTGTCGGCTTCATACTCGCACAGGAGAGCGATTGAACCCTTCTGATTAAAAGTTATTCACAAAATTTTGATTACTGCTCCGGTTTTGATTTTACGCGCCTTCAAAGAACCCCTGCGCAAAGTTACCTAAAAAAATGTAATTTTTGCCTCTTTGAGCTGTAATTTGACCTCCTAAAATGCTTCAAAGTGCAAGTTAAAGCTCTACTATGCAAAGCGAAAGCCATTTATCAACAACATCCAGAAACGCCGAGCTGTAATTTGACCCCCTTAACACGCTTCAAAACTCACCAAATTTTACACACACATCAAGACTGGCGAAAATTGCCATCTAATAAAAAACCAAACCCCATAAATCTAAATTGCGCTCTAGCGCCCCCTAGGAAAAAACACAGACAAAACCGCTTGTAACTTCTGTTAGGAATGTCGTAGAGACATGAAACCAAAACCTCTATGTAGGTCTGACTTAGACCAGGGCTTGGGTCATGGGGGCAGCAGCCAAAGGCTGGCCCGACCAACATTGCTTGCAGCTTTAATTATTGTTGTGTTTGCTGTTGTTGTTTTTGTCTCTCTGTCTAATCCCCCTCTTATCCCCACAATTTCCCCCTCTGTCTTCATTGTTTTCTCTTTCTATCCCCTCCTGCTCCGGCCCGACTGCACCAAATGATAATATAAATACATTTAATAAAGTCAAATTCAAATAAGGCAACCAGAGAAGTATCCTACACTTCTCTTTTGTAAAATAAATCTGAACAGCCGATATGGGCTTCTACATCAACTATATTATTTGCCCGAGAAAAAAACAAAAAAAAAAACAATATTCCTCCTTAAAAGACATAGACGCTCTGATATATTTTTTAATTAGTTAAAAGAAAACTGTTTTTGTTAGGAAAAAAATCTACCCACACATTTAATAAAGTCAAATACAAAATAATGCAACAAGAGAAGTATCCAACACTCTATTTTTAAAGTAAATCTGTACAGCAGATATGGTCATCTACATCAGTGGTTCTCAAACTTTTTTCAGTAATGTACCCCTTGTGAACATTTTTTTTTATTCCAAAAACCCCCTAATCAGAGCAAAGCATTTTTGGTTGAACAAAAAAGAGATAATTAAGTAAAATACAGCACTATGTCATCAGTTTCTGATGTATTAAATTGCATAACAGTGCAAAATATTGCTCATTTGTAGTGGTCTTTCTTGAACTATTTGGGAAAAAAAAGATATAAAAATGACTAAAAACTAAAATAAACAAGAGATTAAATTATAAATAAAGATTTTTACACATAAAAGTCATCCACTTAAAGTGCCCTCTTTGGGGATTGTAATAAAGATCCATCTGGATTCATGAACTTAATTCTAAACATTTCTTCACAAAAAATAAATCTTTAACATCAATATTTATGGAACATGTCAACAAAAAAATTTAGCTGTCAACACTGAATATTGCATTGTTGTATTTCTTTTCACAGTTTATGAACTTACATTCATATTTTGTTGAAGTATTATTCAATAAATATATTTATAAAGGATTTTTGAATTGTTGCTATTTTTAGCATATTTTTTAAAAATCTCACATACCCCTTGGCATACCTTCAAGTACCCCCAGGGGTACGCGTACCCCCATTTGAGAACCACTGATCTACATCAACAATATTTTCCCTGTTAACAGGTTGATTGTTTTCTTTTTTTAACCTTAAATGAATGAAATAAAATAAACGATTCATTGTTACCAGCTATCCTTTAAGGCAGACATAACTGCCGAAGCGGGCTTCGACCTCACTGAACTATCCAATCTCCGCTGTGTTTAGTTGTTTGTGTGTTTTAGCCTGTTAGAGGTAAAAAAATTGTTGCAAGTTATTGTGGTGCATGCGAAAATGTTTTTTTAATCGACAATACCAAAATATGGTATCAATCAATTAAACTTTGTATCACACTTTTCATGCACATGCAAGTGGCAACACAAAGTGCTTTACATAAAATAAATAAATAAATAAATAAATTTTAAAAAAGGAGAATTAAACACACATAGGGCTGTGCATCTTTGGGCACCACGCGATTCAATTCTATTCTTGTGGTGTAACGATTCGATTCAGAATCGATTCTTAATTCAAAACGGTTCACAATTCAAAAATCAATACTTTTTTTTTTTTAACAACATTGGGTTCCAGTTCTATGTTCCTCCATTAAAAAAGACAAACAGCTGTGATAATTTTGTTTACTAATTAAAAAAAAAAAAGTGGTTTTGTTTAATAAAATTCTGCCCAAACATTTAATGAATTCAAATACAAGTAAGGCAACAGGAGAAGTATCCAACACTTCTCTTTTCTAAAGTAAATATTATATACAATAATTTCCTGAGTGGCTGAAAAGGACAGATAAAAAAATAAGAAAATAAATTTTTGATTTAAAAAAAAAAAAGTTTAACGATCGTTTCAAATTATCGCGATTCATTTGAAAACCTTTTTTTAATCAACAATACCAAAATATGGTAACAATGAATCAAACTTTATATCGCACTTTTCATGCACATGCGAGTGGCAACACAAAGGGTTTCACACCCCCCTAAAAAAAAAAAAAACAGAAGAAAAAAAACACATGCCAGGAATTTCCCCGTGGGGACCAATACACACACTACAGTACCTATTTGTGACCACTTGTCATGCACGCGCACACACACACTCGCACGCAAACACACACCAAAGTCATGAAAATTTAACTCCAAAGGACCAATTTCAAAAAAATTCATTAAACAAATGCACAG
>NC_084619.1:54193106-54235606 GCF_033978795.1 Nerophis ophidion | reverse complement strand
ACTTCTTCAGTTTGTTTAATAATGTCATTACTGCCACAAGTGGTGGAAAAGTGTATTACAACTGAGTACCGCTCTGAGAAACAGGTATTTTTGGGATGTCCTCGAGGGAGTCCTCGCTACCCAACAATTGGGTTAGGGTTTAGGAAAAATGTTAATTAATAATTTTTGTTACAAATGAAAATAATAAAAATTTGAAATGGTAATACGGCTCGGGGTGTGGATATTTCGGTACCTAACGATTCGATTTGATTCCGATTTGATTCAGATTCAATCCTCGATTCAACAAGATTCTCGATTTAACCTAATCCTCGCAATGTATTATTGGGTGTAAAATCTACAATTTAACTTTGCATTAACAGGTTACAGGTTAAAAATGTTCCTTCTGTTTGCATGGACATGTCCTAAAAAGTATTTTCAAAAATGTGTTCTTACAAAAAAATTTTTTTATAAATTTATAATCTGGATGAATAAAAATAATCAAGATTCGGATATGAATCGATTTTTTTGTGCACCTTTAAATACTCCTGTATCGTCTGGAATTTTACCATGGTTTATCATTAACACTGGTAATGGTTACATCCCTTCATGATACATAAACAAATGTTATTACCTATACTAGCCTCCAACTAGGGCTGGGCGATATATCGATATACTTCTGTGCAATATAGAAAAGGACTACCGTATTTCCTTGAATTGCCGCCGGGGCGCTAATTAATTTAAAACTTCTTCTCACTCCTGCGCTTAACAAAGGCATGCAGTAAAAGTAAGCATGCGCCAATTATTTTACTTACCAAAGGCATGCAGTAAAAATTTGAGTGTGATGTAAGCTTGGACCTTAAATCCTACTGAATAGCTCTTAATCTTCTTCCCTTTATGCGATTTCAAATTACCGGTATTGAAATCAGCCTCCTCCATTTTGAAAATGATGACAGCGGTAGTGTCACTCGTGACGTCACGAGTTTGACCAGGTGGTAATACTAAGCATGCGCTAATTATTTTGGGAAGCGAGTTTGACCCGACAGTAATTCAAGGCAGGTGCATACTATATGCTCTGCGGCAATTCAAGGAAATACGGTATATCGTGAAATTCGAGTATACGTTGCTTTTAGCTGCTGGCATTACATTACAGGCTCTTCCCACTCTTTGTTGTCTCTCCTTCTCACAGACAGCAAGCCCACCTTCTTACATACGCCACATACGTATACGCCCTCGCAGAGCAGAGAGGTAGCAGCATGGGTAACGTTAGCTGTGGTTCAAGTGGTAATGCGAGAGAAACAAGGTGAGAATCTTGTAACGAAGGAAGAATTCATTCCCACGAAAAACAGCAGGGGGTCCATCGTCTGGTTGTGGTTTGGCTTCAAGTGGGAATATGTCGAACAGACAACCGTATTTTGTCAAGTGTGGGGCAAAACTGTTGCTACAAAATGTAGCATTACTGCTAATATGTAGCATCATTTGAAAAGTCACCTGCTAGAGAATGAAGAGTGCATACTCCGCATGTCAACATCTCCATTCGGTGCCACACCAACAAAATGCAGAGGCAACCATTTCCACATTAACACCGTATGAAAAAAAATAGTGAACAACATAAGGCGATTTCCTATTATGCAGCTCATTTTTATTCGACAGATATTGGAATATCTTGTGTGACATCATGCACAAAAGTGCACTTTATTTGTTTTAAACAATTTGTGGCGTTCTGTAGAAAAAGTGCACTTTAATTTAGTGTTGTTTTGATATGTCATCTTTGTGACATCATGCACAAAAGTGCACTCATAGCTTGTTTTAAAATATCTCTGACAATCTTGCATTTTCTGTTTTGGAAATGACATGAATGTTTGTGCCGCTTTAATAAATACAGTTTTGGTCAATTGACTTAATGTGATTTCCCTCTCTACATGAAAGTTTAAAATGAGCATATATTTATGCAGTATGAAGAAGAATGTTTTAATGTAGACACATAGAATCATCATACTGCTGTGATTATATGCATAAAGTGTTAATTCAAGGCTAAAGCAAAATATGGAGATATATATTGTGTATCATGACTTGGCCTAAAAATATCGAGATAATAAAAAAAGGCCATATCGCCCAGCCCTACTTCCAACCATGTGTCATGCAGACCTGCACACATCATCTTCCATACGTCTTGAAATCTCACAGGAAGTGACATTAATCAATAAAAGAAGCACGATCGTGTGTTTCGGAATGTTTTGGTGACCTCATGCAGCTGCAACAAACAATCCCGATAACATACACTAAATAAACGCACTGTCGTTCCGTGACACAAGATGACCATCAGATTGCATGAAGTGACTCCACACTTTCAAGCAGAGGAACCAGCACTTCCCTAAACTCACACTCAATGGAGCAATAGAGAGAATGTTGCAACCGGACTGACGTGATTTATCATTTTATCCTCCTTAAAATCTTTTAACAGTGCTGGTCAGGTTGTTTGGCAACCCCCTCCTCTCACCCTACTCACTGTATTAATTAGTGAAAGTGGAGGGGATCGATCAATCATCATCGCCATCGGTAAATCAGTCAGACAGGGTGGGAACACGAGGCCACGCCATCTGGGACTAAAATCCTCTATCTTGAAATTTAGCTCAGTTGTTCAGTAAGACGTATTAACGGCGTGGCGAAGTTGGGAGAGTGGCCGTGCCAGCAAGCTGAGGGTTCCTGGTTCAATCCCCACCTTCTACCAACCTCGTCACGATCTGTTGTGTCCTTGAGCAAGACACTTCACCCATGCTCCTGATGGTTTGTGGTTAGGGCCTTGCATGGCAGCTCCCGTCATCAGTGTGTGAATGTGTGTGTATGGGTGAATGTGGAAATAGTGTCAAAGCGCTTTGAGTACCTTGAAGGTAGAAAAGCGCTATACAAGTATAACCCATTTACCATTTATAACCACAGGCTAGTAACAGCAGTCGGGATTACTTTATTGTAAAAGACAGAGACAAAGCTGTGCGACATTTAGCTCCAGGCTAACGTTACCCCGACAAGGGAACCTCACTCATTTTCCATTCTATCAGTCATAGCCTCCCAGGGTTCTACGTCAGATAATGTATAATTTTATGCAGCGGAGAATATATCCCATATTTTTCGGAATATAAGTCACAGTTTTTTTCATAGTTTGGCCGGGGGTACGACTTATATTCAGGAGCAACTTATGTGTGAAAATATTAACACATTACCGAAAAATATCAAATAATATTATTTAGCTCATTCACGTAAGAGACTAGACGTATAAGATTTCTTTGGATTTAGCAATTAGGAGTGACAGATTGTTTGGTAAACGTATAGCATGTTCTATATGTTATAGTTATTTGAATGACTCTTACCATAATATGTTACGTTAACATACCAGGCACCTTCTCAGTTGGTTATTTATGCCTCATATAACGTACACTTATTCAGCCTGTTGTTCACTATTCTTTATTTATTTTAAATTGCCTTTCAAATGTCTATTCGTGGTGTTGGGTTTTATCACATAAATCTCCCCAAAAAATGCGACTTATGCTCCAGTGCGACTTATACAGCGGGGCAAAAAAGTATTTAGTCAGCCACCGATTGTGCAAGTTCTCCCACTTAAAATGATGACAGAGGTCTGTAATTTTCATCATAGGTACACTTCAACTGTGAGAGACAAAATGTGAAAAAAATAATCCAGGAATTCACATTGTAGGAATTTTAAAGAATTTATTTGTAAATTATGGTGGAAAATAAGTATTTGGTCAACCATTCAAAGCTCTCACTGATGGAAGGAGGTTTTGGCTCAAAATCTCACGATACATGGCCCCATTCATTCTTTCCTTAACACGGATCAATCGTCCTGTCCCCTTAGCAGAAAAACTGCCCCAAAGCCTGATGTTTCCACCCCCATGCTTCACAGTAGGTTTGGTGTTCTTGGGATACAACTCAGTATTCTTCTTCCTCCAAACACGACGAGTTGAGTTTGTACCAAAAAATTCTATTTTGGTTTCGTCTGACCACATGACATTCTCCCATGTGCTCTCTGGCAAACTTCAGACAGGCCTGGACATGCACTGGCTTAAGCAGGGGGACACGTCTGGCACTGCAGGATTTGATTCCCTGTCGGCGTAGTGTGTTATCGATGGTAACCTTTGTTACTTTGGTCCCAGCTCTCTGCAGGTCATTCTCCAGGTCCCCCTTTGTGGTTCTGGGATTTTTGCTCACCGTTCTCATGATCATTTTGAGCCCACGGGATGAGATCTTGCGTGGAGCCCCAGATCGAGGGAGATTATCAGTGGTCTTGTGTGTCTTCCATTTTCTGATAATTGCTCCCACAGTTGATTTTTTCACACCAAGCTGCTTGCTGATTGTAGATTCACTCTTCCCAGTCTGGTGCAGGCCTACAATTATTTTCCTGGTGTCCTTCGACAGCTCTTTGGTCTTTGCCACAGTGGAGTTTAGAATCTGACTTTTTGAGGCTGTGGACAAGTGTCTTTTATACAAATAACAAGTTCAAACAAGTGCCATTAATACAGGTAACGAGTGGAGGACAGAAGAGCTTTTTAAAGAAGAAGTTACAGGTCTGTGAGAGCCAGAGATCTTCCTTGTTTGAAGTGACCAAATACTTATTTTACACCATAATTTACTAATAAATTCTTTAAAATTCCAACAATGTGAATTCCTGGACTTTTTCTTCACATTCTGTCTCTCACAGTTGAAGTGTACCTACGATGAAAAGTACAGACCTCTGTCATCATTTTAAGTGTGAGAACTTGCACAATCGGTGGCTGACCAAATACTTTTTGCCCCACTGATATGTTTTTTTCCTTCTTTATTATGCATTTTCGGCAGGTCCGACGTATACTCCGAAAAAATACGGTATACACGTTACATTACTTGTTTAAACTTAGCTGCTAACTGGAAGGCTGAGGAGGCTCAGAGATCAAAACGAAAAAAAAACTTTGCCCTAAAATAAAATAACCAAAATCAACCATTGGTTGTTGATAAATATGAGAGTGTCGACTTGTCATAGTATAGGCTTGTGACGCTCAAGTAGCCCCGAGCTAACTTGACCCACCTGGGGAACCGCACTCCATCAGTCTGTGGCCTCTCAACTTGTATTGTGATGATATAAAGTATTTTTCTGCAGTGGAGAGAATGTGTTAAAATGAAACATTATTAAAGGAAATCTGGGGAGGCTCAGAGCTAAACATAAAAAGGCACAATCCAAACTATAACGCAAATATAACCGAAATAAGACGGTTGTTGTCAATTGATATAAGCATGTCAACTCAACAGGTCAGGACATATTTAAGTGATGGTCAGATAGCCCTAAGCCTGGGGTCTGCAAGCCACATGTGGCTATTTAGCGCCGCCCTAGTGGCTCCCTGGAGCTTTTTCAAAAATGTATGAAACTTGATCAATTAAAAAAAAATGTGGTAGGCGGACAAACATGACACAAACATTCCTAATTGTTACAAATCCCACCGTTTGTATTAAACATGCTTCACTGATGAGAATATTTGGCGAGCGCCGTTTTTGTCCTACTCATTTTGGCAGTCCTTGAACTCACCAGAGGTGTGGGGAAAAATCGATTCGAATTCGAATTGCGATTCTCACGTTGTGCGATTCAGAATTGATTCTCTATTTTAAAAATCTATTTATTTTTTATTTTGTATTAATCAATCCAACAAAACAATACACAGCGATACCATAACAATGCAATCCAATTCCAAAACCAAACCTGACCCAGCAACACTCAGAACTGCAACAAACAGAGCATTTGAGAAGACACAAACACGACACAGAACAAACCAAAAGTAGTGAAACTAAAATGAATATTATCAACAACAGTGTCAATATTAGTTTTAATTTTAGCATATCAGTGATTAAAAATCCCTAATTGACATTATCATTAGACATTTATAAAAATTAAAAAAAAGTGTCACAGTGGCTTACATCACATTGCATCTCATAAGCTTGACAACACACTGTGTCCAATATTTTCACAAAGATAAAATAAGTAATATTTTTGGTTCATTTAAAAGTTAAAACAAATTTACATTATTGCAATCAGTTGATAAAACATTGTCCTTTACAATTATAAAAGCTTTTTACAAAAATCTACTACTCTGCTTGCATGGCAGCAGACTGGGGAAGATCCTGCTGAAATCCTATGTATTGAATGAATAGAGAATCCTTTTGAATCGAGAAAAAAATTGTTTTTGAATCGAGAATCGTGTCGAATTGAAAAAAAAAAAAGATTTTGAATCGAATCGTGACCCATGAATCCACATTGAATCGAAACGTGGGACACCCAAAGATTCACAGACCTAGAACTCACCGTACTTTGTTTACACGTACAACTTTATCCGACGCTGCCACAGAGGGACGTGTTTTATGCCACTCCTTCTTTGTCTCATTTTGTCCACCAAACTTTTTATGCTGTGCGTGAATGCACAAAGGTGAGCATTGTCCATGTTATTGACTTGTGCGAAGTGATAATCAGGCATATTTGGTCACTGCATGACTGCAAGCGAATCGATGCTAACATGCCATTTAGGCCAGCTGCATGTACATATTGCATCATTATGCCTCGTTTTTAGGGAAACTTGAACTCATTTAATTTCCTTTACTTATGTCCTCTGTGTATTTAATTTATATTTGCATGTCTAATGACATTATCTGTATGTAATATTGGCTGCATTTCTAAAAGTTGTTTGTGTGCCATATTGTTCCAGACCACAGCAAACGTTACCCAGCTAACAAAGATTGTAATAAATCCATTAAAAGAAGACGGCCTGACATTTTTTTTAACTTGGACACACAAATCTGTAACTAACAACAAATGGGTTGTTTACCAACACGTAAACAACATTTAATTAAGAACAATGGTGATTTTTATTTTTATTTGTATGCACGTTTAACACATAGAGGAAACGCCACCTGTGAAAACGACATGTATATCAAAAAGTGACGAGGTGGCACTTGGGACGACGCCACGCTGTCGCGTACGAGTGTCGCCTCAGACGGCTCATTTGAATGTGTAAATGTCAGACGCCTGGCTCACGTGCGCGTCCACGTGCATGCAAACGATGACACACACACACACACACACACACACACACACACACACACACACACACACACACACACACACACACACACACACACACACAGAGTGTGATTGCAACTTGTTTCAAAGTAAAGTGATGTTTTACGTTGATCAGTGACAAGGTTCATGTCAGGTGACTTACCGACTTAGCAGGATTTTATTTTTCAACTTTACATTTTTGTGCTATAAATACAGGTTATATACAATAATATAATATTTGTGGTCTTATTTTTTGTTTCTTACACATTTTGCAGGACAATTGTTTTAAAACTCTTTCTTTAAATTGGGGTGTCCTGATACACTTTTTCATTTCTAGTCCAATATCAATATTGATGTCTTGAATATTGGCTGATACCGATATCATCAGTAATCATACATACTTTTTATTTATTTATTATTAACCATCGGGAATGGATTCACGCTGTCTTTAAATGCAATCTGAGTGGTACTGTGATTAATTTTTGGTGCAATTCATTAAGTCAAACTCATGGTTCTTCCGTGCTCATCCACATATGTTTTTACATGAGTTTTATTATGTGTGCATGTGTGTGGGGGGAGGGGCTAGGGGGGGGGGTCTACTGTCTCAACTTGGGACTATGTAATGAGGGTGGAAGGAACAGTTTTTTTTAAAACTTTTTTAAATGTAAAATAAATTAGTCCTACATTTTATATGGATGAAAAGTGCTATACAAATAAGGTTTGATTGATGATGCAGTAAGTTGCATGATGCGGACATGTTTGTTACTGGATACTTTCTAACACTCTTCTGCTTTGGGAACTTAGTATGCAAGTACTACACAACTATAATGATTTGATACTTGTTAATAAAAACAAAAGTGCTGTTTTCAACTGCAATATTGTTCAATTAAAGACACTCATTATTCCTGACTAGCTTGTAGGCTATTGTGTGCTTATCTGTTGTGTAGCTGCTAGCTCCCAGTAGCCCATAGCCTAGCATGTTTACCTTTTGTACATGACTCGACTAAAAAAGAAGACAAGACCAACCTTGTGAGTGTTTTATTTTTATTTTTATTTTAATCACACCGATAGCTACTATCAACATCAGATCCGGACACTTCTAGTTTTCAAAGTATTTCAGATAAATTTGTGAAGCATCTTTTTTTGCATTTATAAAGCATTTTTTTTGCATTTGTGAAAAAAAAATAGTTTGTCAAACATTTTATTGCATTTGTGAAACATTTTTTTGCATTTGTAAAACATTGTTTAGAGTTTCTGAAACTTTGTTTTGCGTTTGAGAAAAAAAAAATTGCGTTTGCGAAAAAGATGTTTAGAAAAAAAATGTTTGCGTCTGTGAAACATTTTTTTGTTTGTGAAACATTTTTGGCATTGTGAAAAATGTTTTTGCCTTTGTGAACATTTGTTTTGCCTTTGTGAAACATGTTTTTGCCTTTGTGAAACATTTTCTTGAGTTTGTGAATCTTTTTTTTGAGATTGTGAATCATTTTTGGCCTCTGCGAAAAAAAAAAATTGAGTTTGGGGAAAACATTTTTAGAATTTGTGAAAAGCATTTGTGAAACTTTTTTTTGCGTCTGCTAAACATTTTTTGGAGTTTGTAAAAAAAAAATTGATTTTGTGAAACATTTTTGCCTTTGTGTCTGGGACATTTTTTTGCGTTTTTAAGAAAAACAATTATTTGTGAAACTTTTTTGCCTTTGTGAAACTTTTTTAGCGTTTAAGAAACGTGTTTTGCCTTTGTGAAACATGGTTTTAACTTTGTGAAATATTTTTTGGAGTTTGTGAGAAAAAAATGTGAGTTCGTAAAACATTTTTTGGAGTTTGTGAAACATTTTTTAAGCTTGTGAAACATTTTTGCGTTTGTAAAATATTACTTTGAGTTTGTGAACATTTTTTTGCATTTGTGAAACATTTATTTGCCTCTGTGAAACATTTTCTTGAGTTTGTGAATCCTTTTTTTGAGTTTGTGAATAATTTTTGGCCTCTGTGAAAACATTTTTTGAGTTTGGGGAAAACATTTTAACAGTTTGTGAAAAGTATTTTTTGCGTATGTGAAACATTTTTTGTAGTTTGTGGAAACATTGTTGGAAGTTTGTGAAAAAAAATGTGGAGTTTGTGAAACATTTTTGCCTTTGTGAACCATTTTTTGTGTCTGTGAACATTTTTTGGGAGTTTTTAAAAAATGTTTTTCTTTGTGAAACTTTTTTGCCTTTGTGAAACTTTTTTAGCGTTTAAGAAACATTTTTTGCCTTTGTGAAACATGGTTTTGCTTTTGTGAAATGTTTTAAGTTTGTGAAGCATTTTTTTGCGTTTGTGAAGCATTTTTTTCCATTTATGAAGCATTTTTGGCCTTTGTGAAATAATTTTTTGAGTTTGTGAGAAAAATGTGAGTTTGTAAAACATTTTTTTGAGTTTGTGAAAAATTATTTAAGCTTGTGAAACATTTTTGCCTTTTTTAAAATATTACTTTGAGTTTGTGAAGCATTTTTTTGCATTTGTGAAGCATTTTTTGCCTTTGTTAAACATTTTTTAAGAGTTTGTGAAAAAAAGTTTGCATTTGTGAAACATTTTTTGGAGTTTGTGAAACATTTTTTAAGCTAATGAAAAGTTTTTGCGTTTGCAAAATATTACTTTGAGTTTGTGAACATTTTTTTGCATTAGTGAAACATGTTCTTGAGTTTGTGAATCCTTTTTTTGAGTTTGTGAATCATTGTTGGCCTCAGCAAAACATTTTTTGAGTTTGGGGAAACATTCTTTAGAGTTTGTGAAAAGAATTTGTGAAACTTTTTTGCGTTTGTGAAACATTTTTTGGAGTTTGTGGAAACATTGTTTGAAGTTTGTGAAAAAAAAAGTGATTTTGTGAAACATTTTTGCCTTTGTGAACCATTTTTTGTGTCTAAGACATTTTTTTGCGTTTAAAAAAAAATACATATTTGTGAAACTTTTTTGCCTTCGTGAAACTTTTTTAGCGTTTAAGAAACGTTTTTTGCCTTTGTAAAACATGGTTTTAACTTTGTGAAATGTTTTAAGTTTGTGAAGCATTTTTTTTATTTGTGAAGCATTTTGTTTTGTATTTGTGAAGCATTTTTGGCCATTGTGAAATATTTTTTGGAGTTTGTGAGAAAAAAATGTGAGTTCGTAAAACATTTTTTTTGAGTTTGTGAAACATTTTTTAAGCTAGCGAAAAGTTTTTGCGTTTGCAAAATATTACTTTGAGTTTGTGAAAAAAATTTTGCATTTGTGAAACATGTTTTTGCATCTGTGAAACATTTTCTTGAGTTTGTGAATCCTTTTTTTTGAGTTTTTGAATCATTTTTGTCCTCTGCGAAACATAATTTTGAGTTTGGGGAACATTTTTTAAAAATTTGTGAAAAGCATTTGTGAAACTTTTTTTGCGTCTGTGAAACATTTTTTGGAGTTTGTGGAAACATTGTTTGAAGTTTGTGAAACATTTTTTGGAGTTTGTGAAACATTTTTGTCTTTTGTGAACCATTTTTTGTGTCTGTGAGACAGTTTTTTGCGTTTTTAAAAAAATGTTTTCTTTGTGAAACTTTTTTGCCTTTGTGAAACTTTTTTAGCGTTTGAGAAACGTTTTTTGCCTTTGTGAAACATGGTTTTGCCTCTGTGAAATGTTTTAAGTTTGTGAAGCATTTTTTTGAGTTTGTGAAGCATTTTTGCTGCATTTGTGAAGCATTTTTTGCCTTTGTGAAATCATTTTTGGAGTTTGTGAGAAAAAAATGTGAGTTCGTAAAACATTTTTCTGGAGTTTGTGAAACATTTTTTAAGCTAGTGAAAAGTTTTTGCGTTTGCAAAATATTACTTTGAGTTTGTGAAATTTTTTTTGCATTTGTGAAACATGTTTTTGCCTGTGTGAAACATTTTCTTGAGTTTGTGAATCCTTTTTTTGAGTTTGTGAATCATTGTTGGCCTCAGCAAAACATTTTTTTGAGTTTGGGAAAAATTTTTTTACAATTTGTGAAAACCATTTGTGAAACTTTTTTTGCGTCTGTGAAACATTTTTTGGAGTTTGTGGAAACATTGTTTGAAGTTTGTGAAAAAAAAAAAGATTTTGTGAAACATTTTTTTGCTTTGTGAACCATTTTTTGTGTCTGAGACATTTTTTTGCGTTTAAAAAAATATATATATTTGTGAAACTTTTTTGCCTTTGTGAAACTTTTTTAGCGTTTAAGAAACGTTTTTTTTTTTTGCCTTTGTGAAACATGGTTTTAACTTTGTGAAATGTTTTAAGTTTGCGAAGCATATTTTTGAATTTGTGAAGCATTTTTGGCTTTTGTGAAATATTTGTTGGAGTTTGCGAGAAAAAAATGTGAGTTCGTAAAACATTTTTTTGAGTTTGTGAAACATTTTTTAAGCTTGTGAAACATTTTTGCGTTTGTAAAATATTACTTTGAGTTTGTGTACATTGTTTTGCATTTGTGAAACATTTTTTTGCCTCTGTGAAACATTTTCTTGAGTTTGTGAATCCTTTTTTTGAGTTTGTGAATAATTTTTGGCCTCTGTGAAACATTTTTTTGAGTTTGGGGAAAACATTTTTAGAGTTTGTGAAAAGCATTTGTGAAACTTTTTTTGCGTTTGTGAAACATTTTTTGGAGTTTGTGGAAACATTGTTGGAAGTTTGTGGGAAAAAAATTGGAGTTTGTGAAACATTTTTGCCTTTGTGAACCATTTTTTGTGTCTGTGAAATTTTTGGGGAAGTTTTTAAAAAATGTTTTTCTTTGTGAAACTTTTTTGCCTTTGTGAAACTTTTTTAGCGTTTGAGAAACGTTTTTTGCCTTTGTGAAACATGGTTTTGCCTTTGTGAAATGTTTGAAGTTTGTGAGAAAAAAATGTGAGTTCGAAAAACATTTTTTTGAGTTTGTGAAACATTTTTTAAGCTAGTGAAAAGTTTTTGCGTTTGCAAAATATTACTTTGAGTTTGTGAACGTTTTTTTTGCATTTGCGAAACATGTTTGTGCCTCTGTGAAACATTTTCTTGAGTTTGTGAATCCTTTTTTTGAGTTTGTGAATCATTTTTGGCCTCTGTGAAACATTTTTTTGAGTTTGGTGAAAGATTTTTTAGAGTTTGTGAAATGCATTTGTGAAACTTTTTTTGCATTTGTGAAACATTTTTTGGAGTTTGTGAAAATATTGAAGTTTGTGATTAAAAAAATTGGAGTTTGTGAAACATTTTTGCCTTTGTGAACCATTTTTTGTGTCTGTGAAACATTTTTTTGAGTTTTTAAAAAATGTTTTTCTTTGTGAAACTTTTTTGCCTTTGTGAAACTTTTTTAGCGTTCAAGAAACATTTTTTGCCTTAGTAAAACATTTTATTGCCTTTGTGAAATGTTTTAAGTTTGTGAAGCATTTTTTTGAGTTTGTGAAGCATTTTTTTTGCATTTGTGAAGCATTTTTTGCCTTTGTGAAATCATTTTTGGAGTTTGTGAGAAAAAAATGTGAGTTTGTAAAACATTTTTTGGAGTTTGTGAAACATTTTTTAAGCTGGTAAAAAGTTTTTGCGTTTGCAAAATATTACTTTGAGTTTGTGAACATTTTTTTGCATTTGTGAAACATGTTTTTGCCTCTGTGAAACATTTTCTTGAGTTTGTGAATCATTTTTGGCCTCTGTGAAACATTTTTTGAGTTTGGGGAAAACATTTTTACAGTTTGTGAAAAGCATTTGTGAAACTTTTTTTGCGTTTGTGAAACATTTTTTGGAGTTTGTGGAAACATTGTTTGAAGTTTGTGAGAAAAAAAAAAGTGGAGTTTGTGAAACATTTTTGCTTTTGTGAACCATTTTTTGTGTCCGTGAAACATTTTTTGGAGTTTTTAAAAAATGTTTTTCTTTGTGAAACTTTTTTGCCTTTGTGAAACTTTTTTAGCGTTGAAGGAACATTTTTTGCCTTGGTGAAATGTTTTAAGTTTGTGAAGCATTTTTCTGTATTTGTAAAGCATTTTGTTTTGTATTTGTGAAGCATTTTTGGCCTTTGTGAAATATTTTTGGGAGTTTGTGAGGAAAAAATGTGAGTTCGTAAAACATTTTTTTGAGTTTGAGAAACATTTTTTAAGCTTCTGAAACATTTTTCCCTTTTTAAAATATTACTTTGAGTTTGTGAAGCATTTTTTTGCATTTGTGAAGTATTTTTTTGCCTTTGTTAAACATTTTTTAAGAGTTTGTGAAAAAAATGTTTGCATTTGTGAAGCATTTTTTGGAGTTTTGGGAAAAAAATTTAGAGTTTGTGAAAAGCATTTGTAAAACCTTTTTTTTGCGTTTGTGAAACATTTTTGGGAGTTTGTGGAAACATTGTTTGACGTTTGTGAAACATTTTTTGGAGTTTGTGAAACATTTTTGCCTTGGTGAACAATTTTTTGGGTCTGTGAGACATTTTTTTTGCATTTTTAAAAATTGTTTTTCTTTGTGAAACTTTTTTGCATTTTTGAAGCATTTTTTTTTGCCTTTGTGAAACTTTTTGACGAGTTTGTGGAAATAAAAATGTTTGCATTTGTGAAACATTTTTTTTGCGTTTGTGGAAACAATGTTTGGCGTTTGTGGAAACATTGTTTAGCGTTTGTGGAAACATTGTTTAGCGTTTGTGGAAACATTGTTTGGCGTTTGTGGAAACATTGTTTGGCGTTTGTGGAAACATTATTTGGGGTTTATGAAACGTTTTTTTGAGTTTCTGAAACATTTTTTTGGCTTTTGTGAAAAAAGTTTTTGAGTTTGTGGAGTTTTGGCAGTAATTTCACTCCGTACAACATAGCCCCCCCTCAAAGTGAGGCAGAACACCAAGCACCACACAGCATGACATCAATCTGCAATTTATTGTTCAATTAGCAAGACAAGTAATCCCCCACTTACATGAAATACATTCAACAGCCTAATGGTGTGTGATAAATGTTAATGCAAACATGGTATTGACAACCAAACAGACACACGCTGTCCTACCTGTTTTATGAAGGCTTGCAAAAATCAGTCGGTCAGCTCGGCTCCTGCAGCTCCCATTTCGGTTCTCCGCCCTGTAATTGAACAATAATATGCAAATTTAGCAATTTTACTTAAGAAAATCAATCATACGGAACATATATTTGTAACACTGTAACAATATTGTATTCATGTTTTTTTTTTTTTTTCATGATGACAGGTGTCCAAACTTTGTTCAACAGGGGGCACAAACAGAAAACTGAAGAATGACATATTGTATGCAATACAGACCCGAAAACCAACTAGAGGTGCAACGATTAGTCGACATTGTTGACAATTGGGGACGGCGTGGCGCGGTTTGGGAGAGTGGACGTGCCAGCAACGTGAGGGTTCCTGGTTCGATCCCCACCTTTTACCAACCTTGTTACGTCTGTTGTGTCCTGGGGCAAGACACTTCACCCTTGCTCCTGATGGGTCGGGGTTAGCGCCTTGCATGGCAGCTCCCGCCATCAGTGTGTGAATGGGTGAATGTGGAAATAGTGTCAAAGCGCTTTGAGTACCTTGAAGGTAGAAAGTATAACCCATTTACCATTTAACAAAAATTGTCGGTGACAATTAGAGATTAGAGATGTCCGATAATGGCTTTTTGGCGGATATCCGATATTCCGATATTGTCCAACTCTTAATTACCGATTCCGATATCAACCGATACAGTCGTGGAATTAACACATTATTATGGCTAATTTTGTTATGATGCCCCACTGGATGCAAGGTTTTCCAAAATAAATCAACTCAAGTTAAGGAAAAAAATGCCAACATGGCACTGCCATATTTATTATTGAAGTGACAAAGTGCATTTTTTTTTTTTAAACATGCCTCAAAAAAGCAGCTCGGAATTTGGGACATGCTCTCCCCGAAAGAGCATGAGGAGCTTGAGGTGGGTGGAGTTAAAGGTGCGGATGTTCTCCCGAAATGTGTTTGTCATTCTTGTTTGGTGTGGGTTCACAGTGTGGCGCATATTTGTAACAGTGTTGAAGTTGTTTATACGGCCACCCGCAGTTTGACCTGTATGGCTGTTGACCAAGTATGACTTGCATTCACTTGTGTGTGTGAAAAGCCCTAGATAGTATGTGACTGGGCCGTTACGCAAAGGAAGTGCCTTTGAGGTTTTTGGCTCTCTGTACTTCTCCCTACATCCATGTACACAGTGGCGTTTTAAAAAGTCATCAATTTTACTTTTTGAAAGAGATACCGATAATTTCGAAACCGATACCGATAATTTCCGATATTACATTTTAATGCATTAATCGGCAATGGAAAAAGTCAATGGAAAAATTGGCGCCAATAAGTATGTGTACGCTTTAATCCTTAAGATATTCGTTGACTCTTCCATCCATCTATCAATTTTCTACCGCTTGTCCCTTTTGGACTAGTCGACTATCAAAATAATCGTTAGTTACAACCCTAAATCCAGCCCAGTGCAGGTCACACTACGCTACGAAAGGAATCAGCAACCCAAAATTGGACCAAAAATTTAAAAAACAAATCTGTCTGGAGTTGCAAAGAATGAAAAGCCGTATCTAAGTTTTAGAATGAATGCAACACATGATGTAGGTGTCTATATTAGCTATAATAGCCTACTATCAAAATGACAATGTGTCGCAGGTTAAAGCAAATCGTCGTTGACAGAAATGTTGAAATGTAATATTTATCCCACACATTTTTAAGACACTGGAAAACATTAGTAAAAGAGAGGCTACTTGGAAGGTGAGATAACTCCTGGAAATTACTGGCTTAGATTGGCCAAAGGTATAGATGTGTGTGTCCAAGTTAAAGGAAATGGCAGGCTTTCTTATTTTAATAGATGTATTACAATCTTTGGCAAGCTAGGTCAGGTTTGCTGTGGTCTGGAACAACATGGCACACAAACATCTGAAACGCAGCAAATATTACATACTTATTTTAATAACTTAACTTAACTTTAACTTTAACTTTAAATTACTACAGATGTGTCATGAGACATGCAAAACTGAATTATATACAAAGCGGATAAAAGTAAAGGAAATTGAATGACCTCAATTATACCTACAAATGAGGCATAATGATGCAATATGTACATACAGCTTGCCTAAATAGCCCGATTAGCACTCCAACAAGTTAATAACATCAACAAAACGCGCACCGTTGTGCATTCACGCACAGAATTAAAAGTTTGGTGGACAAAATGAGACAAAGAAGGAGTGGAACATTTTACATGTAAACAAACCTTTGAATCACAGTCCACACTATGGTGGGTTCAAGAACAGCCGAAATTAGAAGGACAAAATGATATTCACCAAATACTCATATTGAACATATTAAACCATCCATCCATCCATCCATTTCCTACCGCTTTCTCCCTTACGGGGTCGCGGGGGGCGCTGGCGCCTATCTCAGCTACAATCGGGCGGAAGGCGGGGTACACCCTGGACAAGTCGCCACCTCATCGCAGGGCCAACACAGATAGACAGACAATATTCACACTCACATTCACAAACTAGGGCCAATTTAGTGTTGCCAATCAACCTATCCCCAGGTGCATGTCTTTGGAAGTGGGAGGAAGCCGGAGTACCCGGAGGGAACCCACGCGTTCACGGAGAGAACATGCAAACTCCACACAGAAAGATTCCGAGCCCGGATTTGAACCCAGGACTGCAGGACCTTCGTATTGTGAGGCAGACGCACTAACCCCTCTTCCACCGTGAAACCAGTGGTTCTCAAATGGGGGTACGTGTACCCCTGGGGTAACTTGAAGGTGTTTCTCTTTTTGTGAAGAAATGTTTAGAATTAAGTTCATGAATCCAGATAGATCTCGATTACAATCCCCAAAGAGGACACTTTAAGTTGATGATTACTTATTTATAATTGAATCACTTGTTTATTTTTTTTTTAAAGTTTTTAGTTGTTTTTATATATATTTTTCCAAATAGTTCAAGAAAGACCACTACAAATGAGCAATATTTTGCACTGTTATGCAATTTAATAAATCAGAAACTGATGACATAGTGCTGTATTTTACTTCTTTATCTGTTTCTGTTTTTTTGTTTTTTTTAACCAAAAATGCTTTGCTCTGATTAGGGGGTACTTGAAATAGACAAAAAAATGTTCACAGGGGTTACATCAGTGAAAAATGGTTGAAAACCACTGTATTAAACAGTGGGCTTTCTAACAATTAGGAATGTTTGTGTAATGTTTGTGTCCCATTTTCAATCCTTTTTTAAAAATGCTCCAGGGAGCCACTAGAGCGGCGCTAAAGAGTTGTGCTAGGATAATGACAGCTCTAACTGTCAGGCTTGCCCCTGACAGTTTGTCTATGTTTTAGTTTTTTCCTCTGCATTTGTCTGTTTCCTGTGTTCAGTATTTCCTGTCTTTTAGTTCCTGTCAAGTGCTCTTAATTTGTCAGCTTCCTGTCTTGTTCCCTGAGTGCTGTGTTCCCCCTCAGCTGCGGCTGATTGGCATCTGGCCACACCCGTTGCCAATCAGCCGGCTCCTATTTGTACTTCCTTTGTCTTGCGTCAGTTGCTGGATCATTGTATTGTCGTTGCCACATGTTGCTCTTGTCGTGCTACCTGTCATGTCGTTTTGTTACAGCTACTACCTGCCGTGCTACATTTTGTCCTGGTCGTCGTAGCGGTAAGCTGTTTCTGTTAGCATTAGTTTTTTCCGGTTTTTCTGTTTGCTATCCACTAGCTTCCATGCTAAAGTTCCTTTTTGTTTTCTAGCTTCCAGTGCTAGCTCCCTTAGTTTGTTATTCCGCCCACGTGCGTGCTTTTTGTTTGTTCTTGTTTAGTTTTAATTAAATCATGTTTTCATATTCTATGCCTGCCTCCGTCTCTGCATCTTGGGATTCATCAACAAATAACTCTGACACTAACAGGTAGTGCCAAATGTCCAAATGTATTCACTAATAGCTGAGTAAATATGAAAAACGCTGAAAGTGTCAAATTTTGAATTGCAAGCTATATGACAAGGTGTTTTAAAGAAACAAACAAAACCGCAAACACCCACCCACACACATGAGTACAGTGAACACAAAACGGCCACATTCGTATTCATACATCCATCGGGTAGAAATAAAATTTCAAATTGTACACGGAGAACTACTGATGTCTTGTGAAAATATGTGGATAAGCAAGTACATGACTGGATGACGTACACACCGTCCACAACTGCAATATCAAAGTCAACACTTTCAGAAAAAAAAAGACCAAACACAAATAAACAAGTGCACGTAGAGCGTGTAGAAAAACAAACAGCAAATTGCGAACACACACACATACAAATAGTAAATAACTACACAACATGCATTGTTAAATTTGTACACACACACACTATAGCCATGATCTGATAAAATGTTTCATATTAAAAACACAACAAGTTATTCAAAATATATGACACAGCTTTAAGTGTTAAATAACAAACATATTGAAGGAATTAGTGACAATACAAATTATATGAATGGCTTTTTGTGTTGGATACTCTTAGCCGTTGTTCCTAATGCTGTGGCCCGTGAGACACCCATGCACACAATGGAGCGGGCTGACAAACAAAACAATGTATACAAAAAAAAGAACACAAATAAGACTATTCATAATAATCAAGTTATAATTAACATGTGACACGGCACGTAAATAAACTATTTATAATAATAAAGTTAGAATTATAGCAAGCTCACTAGTACAGAGGAAACCATGTTAAAATACACTCATAATTTATAGGCTTTAGATGAAGGTTTAACATTTATTTGAGAAATTCCAGGGTCAAACACAATTTAAATGCTCGCGTTTGACTCATAATTTCAACCAGTTTCTGCAATATTAGGAGGTGTGTGTGTGTGTGTGTGTGTGTGTGTGGGTGTGGTACGATTGTATATAATATACATGAGACAGAGCGAAACGACACCAGTGTCATTTTGAAAATGACACAAATATCACAAATCTAATTACAGCCACGATAAACAATCACTAAAAGTACAAATTTTAGCAAAGGACTTTTTATCCACGGGCCCTGAAGGTACAGGCACACACACACACACACAGTCCCAAACAAAAACTGTGTATCAACTATTTCTTCAATATAAATACTTTGAACCAGCACCTGTTGTTGCAGATTGCTGGAAAGGTTAAAGTCTTTTTTCTTTCCAAACGAAAGTGAGTGGGTTGTCAGAGAAGTCAACGTTTCATGAGAGAAATTTCCCTTCAAGCCCTTCTGGTAATATCACTCCAAAGAATCAAAGTTTCACTCTGACTTAGACGTTTATTTATGTGGAAAAACATCTGACGAGGACATGAGCACAAAGGTTTAAAACCACACATTTGTCAGCATAAATCAACATTTACACATGTTATATTCTTTAATAAGCTTCAGCTAAATTGTGAAATACATGTAATAGTTTAATCTGCTGTATATATTAAAAACAACTAATATTTAAAAACACGTCCTTTGTTTTCATTAGTTGAAACTTTTTTTTAAAACAAGTTTTGTTACATAACAAAACCATATGCCTGAAACGTTTGCTATGAAACATTTTGCATACTGTATGTACATTTTAATACATTTCAACACATATTTGAAAATACTTTAAAATATATGAATACTAAAAAATCCAAATCAATAGATACTTTTTTTTGTAAACCGAGTATCAGGTTTATTTGCTGTCAGTATTTAGACATTTTATAGGTATATGTTATATATTATAACTAGAAAACTAAAAATACATTGGAAATAATATACACATATATATATATATATATATATATATATATACACATATATATGTATATATACATTTATATTTACACACATACATATATACATGTCTGTGTGTGTGTGTGTATATATATTTATATATATATACACACACACACACACACATGTATACTATTCTGTGTATATATATATATATACATACATACATACATACATATATATATATATATATATATATATATATATATACACATACATACATATATATATATATACATATATATACACATACATACACACACGCGCACACACACACACACATATATAAAGATATATATATTAATCTATTAAAAACTAAATTAAATAAAAATTAAAAAAACACTACGTGAAAGTTTTCCTTCCAGTTTTAAGACATGTTCTATGTACATATTATACATTTCCATTGAAATAAAAATATACTTAAACACTATAAAAATAGAAAAGTAAAACCAAGGTCTTCATTGGTTAAGTACCTGGTATTAGTATTTTTTATTTTTTGTTCTGTCCAGCTTCTCAGGCAAATCATATAGTTGATGTAGATGTCCATATCGGCTGTTCAGAATTACTTTACAAAAGAAAAGTGTAGGATACTTCTCTTGTTGCCTTATTTGAATTTGACTTAATTAAATGTATTTATATTATCATTTGGTGCAGCCGGGCCAGAGCAGGAGGGGATAGAAAGTGAAAAAAAGGAAGACAGAGTATTAGTATTTAAAGACCTGAAAAGTTTATTTGCACGCAGTATTTACATATTGTATGTGTATGTTTTACACCTTTAAACTAGAAAATATAAAATAACTTTAAAATATCAATATAAAAACTAAACAAAAAAATAAATATTGATATAAATACAGGGAAATTGAAAGAACTACATGCCACCGGTTGTTATTTACCCTTGATTGATTTATTTTTTATTTTACTTTTTTTTACAAAATATCATAATTGTTTATTTTACTTGGATTATGCAAAGTTACATTAAAAAACACTTGCACAGTTCAACTTGTATGAAAAGGAGAGAGAGCTTATCATATAATACCCGTTATACAATTTCTCACTTTACTTACGGTTACTTATTCCTCCTATTTAATGTTTTATTTATCTCCACACCATGTTTGTCAACCTTTACTCCCATATTCAAGTAGTTATAATCTTTAATACTACACATTTGCATCCATTTCTTCCCCTATTACAAAATTGGTAAGCAATAAAAGAAGCAAACGCACTACAAGTAATTGCTGAGACATTTGATATGGTTTCACAAGCTGTGCTTCTTCCTACTCCTTTTCAGATATGGTAAAACATCAAATTTGACTTTATTAGCATGTTCAAATACAAACTAAAATAAAAATATGCGCAGGAATAAAAAAGCTCTTCAGCTAGAATTGAAGGTTCCATTTATGGATCGTTGATCTCGTCTCAGTCTGATTCATACTTTCACTATTAGTGGAGATTATACTTTTTTTTTCTTTTTCCATAAAGCAACAACAAACCAAGCAGATAAAACACACACACGGGGAGCCTTCACTCACTATTTGGTCAACACTTAACTTCATATACACATAAATTTACAAATCAAACTTCGAGAAAAAACTTTTGACTTTTTGACTACAAGAAGCTGAAGAAGACGAGAAGAAAGGACGCCGATCAGGTTCCAGACGGTAAAAAAATGACTAGAAAGTACTTTTACTTTATGCCTGGAATAAAAATGTATGATTAAAAAGCTACTTGAATTTGCCATCAAGTTGTAGTGTTATTATTATATCATCTAAAATGTATAGGCAATCATTTTAAAATGTAAACAATAATACAACAGTTGGTCTCCAACAGGTCAGGTTGATACTACATTGTCTGGGTTGACAATTTAAATGTTAATAAATATCAATATCTTCAAGACAATTTTAGGTGACTGAATAATTAGTTTTTTTAATTTCACACTAATGACAGACTCAGTCTACAGAGGATTCCAGATATTAAATTAAATTATTATCCATCCAGCTGTATAATCACTCGCCATACAGCAATAGATGATATTTGTCTTTGTTTATAATGTATATTTTCTGCTGGTTCTGCTCTCTATTTTATGCTGCCATTTGTTTTTGTTTTTTGCTGCAGCTGTTACATATACTGTAATATTTTACATGGTAATTGGGATTTTGTATATATTATATAATAATACAATATATCAGTATATATTATATACTGTATATATAATATGTAAATATTACATACATGTTATATTTTATATTGCTACTACGGTATATTTTTTGTCTACTTAATACTTACATTATCCTTTCCATGCTTATCCTTTCCAACCTTTTAAACTGAGCCACTGCGTGGAACAATTTCCCTTGTGGATCAATAAAGTTTATCTAATTCTAAGTCTAGATATTAATATTTGCATGCCAAAGGACGAGAATCGTGCAAATTGTGCAGTGTAAAAATAGACAAGAGTTAAATGTAAACAGTGTACCTGCATTATTGCTGCTTCAAACACACACACATTCACACACACACACGACTCATGATCGACAACATTAGTTTTCCTTACTTTCATATGACTAAACAAGAGAAAGTGAAACAGTGCAAAACAAAAAGGAAGCATGCAACCAAACACTGTAAAATAAAAATAGAAATAGAAAAACGTTATGATGAAAAACTGGCAACTCAGTCGGCAGGATTTTACCCTAAAAGTAACAGTGGTACCCATTTTTTTAAATTACAGCAATTTGTTGTAAAATTACCATATATTTCAAAATAAAATTCTGGCAAGTGAGCTTTTTTTTTAACAGTTATTAAAAATGATACAATAATATCTACATTAAAGGAAGGTTGTGGAGGAATGTTAAAATGCTGACAAAATAGGACTGACTCAACAGTGCCTCTGCTGGTTGTAGTCAAACACTTCACTCTATTTGGCCTCAGGATGCCATTAATAAACCATTTCTACCAATTCAATTATTACATTGTTTTTGCAAAGTGTCTTTGAGCGCTACATAAATGTGTTGAATTATCATGGTTTGATTGATGTTCATTGATTTCAAATATGTATATACTTACAGTATGGATCAATACATATTTACAAATTCACATTACACCATGTTTAAAAAAAAAAGTAGGAAGAAAAGGAGTTTATGAAATTCGACCCCTTTTTTGTTGCCCAACAATCGCAAACGCATTTGTTCTGTGCCTGGAGTCAATTTATAATACTAAATAAATCAATGATGTTTACATGAATCATCATCGTTGACATGAACAGATAATAAGTTGTATTTCACATAATTTTCTGAATATGTAAACAGATAATTACCGTATTTTTCGGAGTATAAGTCGCTCCGGAGTATAAGTCACACCTGCCGAAAATGCATAATAAAGAAGGAAAAAAAACATATATAAGTCGCATTTTTGGGGGAAAATTTATTTGATAAAACACAACACCAAGAATAGACATTTGAAAGGCAATTTAAAATAAATAAACAATATTGAACAACAGGCTGAATAAGTGTATGTTATATGACGCATAAATAACCAACTGAGAAGGTGCCTGATATGTTAACGTAACATATTATGGTAAGAGTCATTCAAATAACTATAACATATAGAACATGCTATACGTTTACCAAACAATCTGTCACTCCTAATTGCTAAATCCCATGAAATCTTATTTGTTTAGTCTCTTACGTGAATGAGCTAAATAATATTATTTGATATTTTACGGTAATGTGTTAATAATTTCACACATAAGTCACTCCTGAGTATAAGTCGCACCCTAGACCAAACTATGAAAAAAAACTGCGACTTATAGTCCGAAAAATACGGTATGTGTAGATTTTTAAGAAGTCAATATATTTTAAATGTTGTCTGTCTATCTGTGTTGGCCCTGCGATGAGGTGGCGACTTGTCCAGGGTGTACCCCGCCTTCCGCCCGATCGTAGCTGAGATAGGCGCCAGCGCCCCCCGCGACCCCAAAAGGGAATAAGCGGTAGAAATGGATGGATGGATGGATGGATGATTTTTTTTTTATAATTTAAGAGCCTTTTAAAATACAAACATTATAATGTATACAGCTGTATATGTGATGTTATACAACATTCAAAATCATCAAATCATATCTAAAATCACAAATATTTGTATCATCACTATTATTATAAATAATAATATTAATCAATCAATCAGTGTTTATTTATATAGCCCTAAATCACAAGTGTCTCAAAGGGCTGCACAAACCACAACGACATCCTCGGTAGAGCCCACATAAGGGCAAGGAAAACTCACACCCAGTAGGACGTCGGTGACAATGACTATGAGAAACCTTGGAGAGGACCGCATATGTGGGCACCCCCTAGGGGAACCGAAAGGAATGGATGTCGAGCGGGTCTAACATGATACTGTGAAAGTTCAATCCATAGTGGATCCAACACAACCGTGAGAGTCCAGTCCAAAGCGGATCCAACACAGCAGAGAGAGTCCCGTCCACAGTGGAGCCAGAAGGAAACCACCCCAAGCGGAGGCTGATCAGCAGCGCAGAGATGTCCCCAGCCGATACACAGGCGAGCGGTCCATCCTGGGTCCCGACTCTGGACGAGCGGTCTATCCTGGGTCCCGACTCAGGACAGTATGTACTTCATCCAGACCCCCTCCACAAGGGAAAGTGGGACAGAGGAGAAAAAGAAAAGAAACGGCAGATCAACTGGTCTAAAAAGGGAGTTTATTTAAAGGCTAGAGCAGGGGTAGGGAACCTATGGCTCTAGAGCCAGATGTGGCTCTTTTGATGACTGCATCTGGCTCTCAGATAAATCTGAGCTGACATTGCTTAACACGAAAAGTAATGAATAATTCCGCTGGTAATCACAGAGTTAAAAATAAAACATTCTCATGCATTTTAATCCATCCATCCGTTTTCTACCCCACCTGTTCGAGAAGTCGCATTAATGGTAAGAAGCATGTTACTTAAGATGTGACTTTAAAGTTTTACTACTCACGTATAAAATACTACACGGTCTAGCTCCATCCTATCTTTCCAATTGTATTGTACCATATGTCCCGGCAAGAAATCTGCATTCAAAGGACTCCGGCTTATTAGTGATTCCTAAGGCCCAAAAAAAGTCTGCGAGCTATAGAGCGTTTTCCGTTCGAGCTCCAGTACTCTGGAATGCCCTCCCGGTAACAGTTCGAGATTCTACCTCAGTAGAAGCATTTAACTCTCACCTTAAAACTCACTTGTATACTCTAGCCTTTAAATAGACCTCCTTTTTAGACCAGTTGATCTGCCGCTTCTTTTCTATTTCTCCTATGTCCCCCCCTCCCTTGTGGAGGGGTTACGGTCCGATGACCATGGATGAAGTGCTAGCTGTCCAGAGTCGAGACCCAGGATTGACCGCTCGTCGGGACCCAGGATGGACCGCTCGCCTGTGTATCGGTTGGCGACATCTCTACGCTGCTTATCCGCCTGCGCTTGGGCTGGTTTCCTGTGGACGGGACTCTCGCTGCTGTCTTGAATCCGCTTGAACTGAACTCTCGCGGCTGTGTTGGAGCCACTGTGGATTGAACTTTCACAGTATCATGTTAGACCCGCTTGACATCCATTGCTTTCAGTCCCCTAGAAGGGGGCGGGGGGGGGGTTGCCCACATTTGAGGTCCTCTCCAAGGTTTCTCATAGTCAGCATTGTCACTGGCGTCCCACTGGGTGTGAGTTTTCCTTGCCCTTATGTGGGTTCTTCCGAGGATGTCGTAGTCGTAGTGGTTTGTACAGTCTTTTGAGACATTTGTGATTTAGGGCTATATAAATAAACATTGATTGATTGATTATTATTGAACGGGACAAGCAGTAGGAAATGGATGGATGGATGGTTGGTTTCAGAATAACGATGTTATTTTGAGACGCATTATACTCTAAAAATGTTGGTCTTACTTAAAAATGCACGCATTTAGTTGTATTCAGTGTTAACATTTTTATATGGCTCTCACTGAAATACATTTGAACATATTTGGCTTTCATGGCTCTCTTGGCCAAATAGGTTCCCGACCCCTGGCCTAGAGTATACAAATGAGTTTTAAGGCGAGACTTAAATGCTTCTACTGAGGTGGCATCTCGAACTGTTACCGGGAGGGCATTCCAGAGTACTGGAGCCCGAACGGAAAACGCTTTATAGCCCGCAGACTTTTTTTGGGCTTTGCGAATCACTAATAAGCCGGAGTCCTTTGAACGCAGATTTCTTGCCGGGACTGGAGCTAGACCTAATATGTATTATTATAAATAATGGTAATTATTAGAGATAGGGTGAGAAGCTCTGCCATCCGGGAGGAACTCAAAGTAAAGCCGCTGCTCTTCCACATCGAGAGGAGCCAGATGAGGTGGCTCGGGCATCTGGTCAGGATGCCACCCGAACGCCTCCCTAGGGAGGTGTTTAGGGCACGTCCAACCGGTAGGAGGCCACGGGGAAGACCCAGGACACGTTGGGAAGACTATGTCTCCCGGCTGGCCAGGGATCGCCTCGGGATCCCCCGGGAAGAGCTAGACGAAGTGGCTGGGGAGAGGGAAGTCTGGGCTTCCCTGCTTAGGCTGCTGCCCCCGTGACCCGACCTCGGATAAGCGGAAGATGATGGATGGATGGATAATATTTGTATTTGATAAAAACAACAATAATAATTAGTATCATCAATATTATTATTACCTGAATATAGGAATTTGTTACATTATTCTAAGACCAGCTACAATTTCTGGCAAAAAATAAATAAATATCCTATTTTATCAAGCATTTTTATGACAGTTTATCTTGTCGTACTAATAAATATAAAATAATGCAGTTTAGAGTACTTCTTGCACGGCATGTGGAGCAGTATTGATTGACTTTCCAGTATAAAATGATACCACAACACATTTTGGAAATGACTCTTTTCCCTCAAGAAAACCGCAGCTCCCCAGTGTTGGCGGCATTCGTGCACCTGCCGAACATGCTCGGGTGAGACACATTATCTTGCTTCTCGCTTGCGTTGCCAGATGTTTAGACAAAAATGGCTGCATGTGTTAACGGATAGTACATTTATTCTGCAATGCAAGCTGTACACGGACTACTCTAAGCTTAATATTGTGCCTTGGAGAAGATGTGGAATAATAAAAATACACGCTGAAATGTGAAGGAGTGTCCTCACTTTTGCCAGATAGGCAACGTTAGGTAGAAAGTTGTAAAAGTTTGTGCTCTTTTGAAGCATTTCTAATATGCGGTGGAAGTGAAAGTACATGTGAAAGTATGCATTAGTGAAAGTACATATGTGCATGTATGCCTCGTCGGTGTAGGAGGTTGAAGCAACAGTCCGTATTAAAAGGCTTACTCTTGTGACACGTGTAGGTGTTTTGTGGCCTACAGACTGTCTGGGAACTAAGAGGAAAAAACACTCATGTAAGCATCAACATAAACACAAACACACACACACACACACACACACACACACACACACACACACACACACACACACACACACACACACTCACACGCAAGCTCAAATCGCAAAAACGGATTTGTTTTAAAAAAAAAAAAAAGGGTGCAACACAGGCAGATAAGAACAAAAATAAAGGCTGAATATTAATATTGCAATTAGGTTGTCCCGATTCCCATATTTTGGTACCGGAACCAAAATGTAGTTTGATCCTTTTCAAAATAAAGGGGACCACAAACAAAATGCCATTATTGGCTTTGTTTTAACTAAAACATGTATGATACACTAACGGCCTACTGAAACCCACTACTACCCACCACGCAGTCTGATAGTTTATATATCAATGATGAAATATTAACATTGCAACACATGCCAATACGGCCTTTTTAGTTTACTTAATTGCAATTTTAAATTTCCCGCGGAGTTTCTTGTTGAAAACGTCGCGGAATGATGATGCGTACGCGTGACGTCACGGACTGTCAGGAAATATTAGCGCTGCACCAGTCGCGGCTAAAAGTCGTCTGCTTTAACCGCATAATTACACAGTATTTTGGATATCTGTATTGCTGAATCTTTTGCAATTTGTTAATTTATCAATGGAGACTATAAAGAAGAATGCTGTTGGTAGAAAGCGGTGTATTGCAGCTGTCTTTAGCACAGAGACACAGCCGGTGTTTCTTTGTTTGTTGTGAATCAGAGCGGTCAAGCGAACATGTTTTTTCTACGTCAACCAGCATGTTTTTTGGATGGGGAAATTGTGATAAATATCTTACCGGAGACATCATTGGATTATTCGTCGTCCTGCAGCAGCTGTCAAAAAAGGCAGCTGTGAGCTTGGCTCCTCGGCTTCTCTCTGAGACACTGGCGTGTTCACCGCAGCCATCCGACCTCGAGGTATGTCTTTACGATTTTTAAAATCTCACTAAAACACTATTAAAACAATAAGCAGATAAGGGATCTTCCAGAATTATCCTAGTAAATGTGTCTAATTACATCTGAAACGCTCACACTGCCACCGCCCGGAGCGGTGGCTTTTTTTATTTTTATTTTTTTCTTGTCCTTCACTATCAATATCCTAATCCAATCCAATCCAATCCACTTTATTTATATAGCACATTTAAAAAACAATAACGTATACAAAGTGCTGCACAGCCATGTTAAAAACAATTGTAAAAAAAATAAATAAATTCACGAATATTTCATCCTCGCTCAAATTAATGGGGAAATTGTCGCTTTCTCGATCCGAATTGCTCTTACTGCTGGTGTCTCACATTATAAACAATGTGAATATGTGTGGAGCTGTCATGCCAAATTTCTTCCCCCTACAAAAACCTTCCCCCCGGAAGACATTTGGCGTTAATGCTTGAAGGACCCCAATGAGGGTGGAAGGACCTTAAAGCAGCCCACGCTGCCTGTTTTAAAAGCATTATAATTGGCTTGATTGTCATTGGTGAAAAATAACGGTGAGGAAAAAATATTAGCATTCCAGCATGCTAACCTTTCAATCTATTTTTGCTTCGCTAATTTTCCAGCTGTAACCCTTAAGAGTCATATAACTTGGTATTGTTCCGCTCTCATTGGGGTCCTTCAGGCATTGGAGGGGCTTCCGGGGGGAAAGTTTTTGTAGGGGCAAGAAATTTGGCGTGACAGAGCCCTGCAACTCGTGACGTCACGCGCACATACTTCCGGTAAAGGCAGGGCTTTTCTATTAGCGACCAAAAGTGGCTAACTTTATCGTCGATGTTCTCTACTAAATCCTTTCAGCAAAAATATGGCAATATCGCGAAATGATCAAGTATGACACATAGAATGGACCTGCTATCCCCGTTTAAATAAGAAAATCTCAGTTCAGTAGGCCTGTAAACATGCTTTTTTTTGTGTCAATCAAATAAGTTTGTCCTTGAATAAAATAGTGAACATACGAGACAACTTGTCTTTTAGTAGTAAGTAAGAAATCGAACTCCGAATTGGCTGCTGATGTATGCAGTAACATATTGCGTCTTTGATCATTCTATTATTTTGTCAAAATTATGAGGGACAAGTAATAGAAAATTGATTATTAATCTACTTGTTCATTGACTGTTAATATATGCTTCCTTTGTCTTTCAACAAGTTCTATCTACACTTGTGTTCAAATGTAATAATCACTTACTCTTCTGTTGTTGGATACTTTACATTAGTTTTTGGTGATACTACACATTTTGGTATCAATTCAATACCAAGTAGTTCCAGGTTTATATATGGGTCAAAAATTAAAGGCCTACTGAAACCCACTACTACCGACCACGCAGTCTGATAGTTTATATATCAATGATGAAATATTAACATTGCAACACATGCCAATACGGCCGGTTTAGTTTACTAAATTACAATTTTAAATTTCCCACAGAGTTTCTTGTTGAAAACGTCACGGAATGATGACGCGTATTTTCGACGTCTGTTTGTGACGTTATTGGTTGGAGGGAACATATTAGCTCAGTACCACTCACGGCTAAAAGTCGTCTCTTTTCATTGCATAATTACACAGTAATTTGGACATCTGTGTTGCTGAATCTTTTGCAATTTGTTCAATTAATAATAGGGACATTAAAGAACAATGCTGTTGGTGGAAAGCGGTGTATTGCAGCTGTCTTTAGCAACCGTGACACAGCCGGTGTTTCTTTGTTTGTTGTGAAGCTTTAACACAGAGCGGTCAAGCGAACATGTTTCTCTAGGTCAACCAGCATGTTTTTGGATGGGAAAATTGTGATATTAAGCCGGCTCTTACCGGAGACATCAGTGGATTATGTGTCCTCCTGCATTAGCTGTCAAAAATGCTTTAGTAAGATGGAATAAAAAGCTTAGTAGAAAGTAAAGACCGAGGCAGGAAGTCTTCAATATTGTTTACTCTTGTCAAAACACCTCTTCTCAAACCAATCACACACTTCCGGTTTCACAATAACAGCGCCACACATAACATCCGGTCTAACTTACACAACAAAATGAAAAATTGCCTTACTTGTAGGGCTGGGTGATGTATGAAATATACTTGATATATCGCAGGTTTGTCTCTGTGCGATATAGAAAATGACTATATCGTGATATTCGAGTATACGTTCTCATGCAGTTGCTTTTAGCTGCGGGCATTACACTACAGGCGTTTCTCCCTCTTTCTTGTCTCTCCTTCTCGCAGAAATGTAAAACAATCGCACCTTCTTACATACGTCACATACTGTCACGTGTGCAACGTCATACCCTCGCCGAACAGAGAGGTAGCGGCATAGGTAACTTTAGCTGTGATGCTAGCGGAGAGGTGCGAGTGGTAAAATGAGAGAGAGAAGGTGCAAATCTCGTAACAAATGAAGGAAGAATTCAATCCCAAGAAAAACAGCAGGGAGTCCATCATCTGGCGGTGGTTTGGCTTCAAGCAACTGACAACCGTAATAGGTCAAGTATGTGTATGCGGCAAAAGCATTGCTACAAAAAAGAACATCACTGCTAATTTGTAGCATAATTTGAAAAGTCAGCCGCTAAATGGTAAATGGGTTGTACTTGTATAGCGCTTTCCTACCCCTTTTTAAAGGAGCCCAAAGCGCTTTGACAATATTTCCACATTCGCCCATTCACACACACATTCACACACTGATGGCGGGAACTGCCATGCAAGGCGCTCACCAGGACCCATCAGGAGCAAGGGTGAAGTGTCTTGCCCAAGGACACAACGGATGTGACTAGGATGGTAGAAGGTGGGGATTGAAGCAGTAACCCCCCCCCCAGAGAATGAAGAGTGCTTGAAACCCCACATGTCAACATCCCCGCCCGGTACCACAACCACAAAATGCCCGAGTAACCATTTCCACATCAACACCGTATGAAACAAACAGTCAACAACCGAAGGATATGACTACCACATAGCGAAGGACATACACAATTTGATTTCCTATTATGCATCTCATTTTTATTTGACAGTTATTAAAATATCTTGTGTGACATCATGCACAAAAGTGCACTTTATTTGTTTTAAACTTCCAGTGGCGTTCTGTACAAAAAGTGCACTTTAATTTAGTGTTGTTTTCATAAGTCATCTTAATGACATCATGCACAAAATTGCACTAAGAGCTTGTTTTAAAATGTCTTGCGCTTTATGTTTTGGAAATGACGTGAATGTTTGTGCCACTGCTTAATAACTACAGTTTTGGTAAATTTACTCATATGCTCATTTTAAACTTTCATGCAGAGAGGAAATCACAACTATTAATGCAGTATGAACGAGAATGTTTTATTGCAGACACATAGAATCATCATACTGCTGTGATTCTATGCATCAAGTGTTCATTCAAGGCTAAGGCAAAATATCGCGATATGTATCCTGTATCATGACATGGCCTAAAAATATCGAGATATTAATAATAGGCCATATCGCCCAGCCTTACTTACTTGCCAAAGATGTTTTGTGATAGTCCCCAATTACAAAAAGATTAGCAGGCTGAATATTCCACTTCATTACTAAATAAAGAAGGGTACCGTATTTTCCGGACCATAGGGTGCACTGGATTATATGGCGCACTGCCAATGAATGGTCTATTTTTGATCTTTTTTCATATATTAGGCACACCGGATTATAAGGCGCATTAAAGGAGTCATATATATATATTCTTTTTGTAAATGTAAAACACTTCCTTGTGGTCTACATAACATGTAATGCTGGTTCTTTGGTCAAAATGTTGCATTTATGTTTTACAGATCATCTTCAAACCGCTTACTGACAGTCGCTTCAGAATGCACCGTTTTGTGGGCGGTCTTATCTACGTAGCTCACCTTCGGCAGCGTCTTCTCCCCTTCATCTTTGTTGTAGCGGTGTAGCGTGCAAGGACGGGGGTGGAAGAAGTGTCAAAAAGATGGAGCTAACTCTTTTAATGACATTCAGACTTTACTTAAATCAATAACGGAGCAGCATCTCCTCATGGGGAAACAACAACACCGGAAATGTGTCCCGTGAAAAACCGTCCGACCGGAACTCTAATAACTAAAGTTCCTTGGGTGAATAATATAACTCATGACACCGGTATGTTTTAGTGCTTTCATGGCGAGTTTATTGACAGATGTAAGTAAGAACTTTACACTACTTTATATTAGAAATGGCAACAGCGGAGGATGAATGTCCCATAACAAGAAGATTGAGAAAAAGAAGAAGCTTATCGATGATGACATGCGCCATTTTTCAGGATTTATGCAGATCCCAAAAACAAATCAGCAGGTACCAGAGCAGTGGTTCTTAACCTTGTTGTAGGTACCGATCCCCATTAGTTTCATATGCGCATTTATCGAACCCTTCTTAGTGAAAAATAAAATGTTTTTCTTTTCAAATTCAAGACAAAGTTACATGTTTTTGGTAACACTTTAGTATGGAGAAAATATTCGAAGTAACAAAGACTTAATTTTGAGTTATTGGGTTAGGGTTAGGCCATGCAGAATAAGGCATTAATAAGTACTTAATGATGACTAGTTAAGGGAAAATATGTTAATAATTTGCATGTTAATAAGCCACTAATTAATGGTGAATATGTTCCCCATACTAAAGTGCTACCATGTTTTTTACTGGTGCACAAAATGAACCGTGCATGAACATCACCATGTTCAAAGAACAAAACCAACACAGTGCATAAACTCACAACAAATTACACACCTGCAGATCAGTGTGACTTCTGCTGTTGCCATATCCGTAATACCCTAATAGGGAGAAGTTTTTATTGACACGATGAGTCGGGTGTGTTTTGACCTCCGCCGAACACCTGAGGTCGACTCACCGAACACCTAGGGTTCGATCGAACCCAGGTTAAGAACCACTGTACCAGAGGGTAGAAAAAGTTCCTTTTGCATAATATTGCCAAACAAAACGCCAGATAATATGTCTTACCTTATACACACACCATAATAATACTCGTATGTTTAATGTGCCGACAATCCTTCAAGCGGTGCGGCTTCATAGCTTACCAAAGTCGTACTAAAACATTTTGATAGATTTATGAGCGATGTGTGTAATGTTCTATATTTTCAATTGAACATTTAAAATGTTAGTGTTTTTTACCTGCGACATATTGCCATCACAGTGCAGCCCACACTCATCTCTTATTTCTGACTGCCATCTACTGGTCACCCTTATCATAACACCCTGTACCAAATAAAATTGCTTCGAGGTGGGTAAGCTCGGCCGAACTTATTCCTTACATTAGGCGCACCGGGTTATAAGGCGCACTATCGAGGTTTGAGGGGGAAAAGAGGATTTTAAGTGCGGCTTAGAGTCCGGAAAATACGGCAATTACTGTCATGCAGCAGTCTGAATACCATTACCTTGTGCAACACGAAGCATTTATTCAGGTACAAATATCACGGATGATGTTAACAAACATCTTTGACAATCAAACAATGACCAATACAATACACATTTTGTGTGAATAACGCGTGAAACCGGTATCTAAACATAGTGTAGCTCCTCTTCTGAATGCAAATGGTCCTAGAGCAGGAATACAAATTCTGTATTCCTACAAAATCTGGCAAGACACCGACAAACTGCAGATCTTTTTTTTGTTTGTTTGTTTTTTCCAAAGCATGCATGTAGTTTCCTAGTAAAGCTTGAGCTCGACGCTCCACTTCCTCGTCCTCTCGCTTGCGGCGGCAACAACAGAAAAACTCCAGACGCTCCCTTTTTGTTTTTGTGTATCATTCACTTGTAAATCCAATCATTCCAAAATGTCAACTGATATAAAAAAAAAATGGTATATAGAAAAATAATATCGAGGGAAATAAAGAGAGAGAAAGAGAGAGTAAGAGAGAGTGAGAGGTCAAAAAACTGTGGCTCCATTCCACTGTACCCAACGGCCATTTCCCACAATACACACTGTCCAAAACCTTATTACCACACAGATCCTTCCGCCATTAATGTATCAAACATATAACAATGCAAACAATGCAAAATAGTACGTTCCTCCAACTTATTTACACAAACATTACAATTACAATTAATCGAACTGTGCATTATTAATTACTCTAAACATGCAATATAAACATTTTAAAATTTTTTAAAGTAAATAGTCCACTTTTGGGTGAATAAAACAAAGCACCTTCCATATAGTGTTGTCCCGGTATCAATATGTATTTCGATACAAATTGATGGCCAACACGTACTGTGGGCACGTCCCTTAGCATGGCTGGTATTTTACAGTACATCTATGATCCTTACAACGTCTAGGTCCACGTTACAGTGCCTTTAGATGTGTGGGTTAGGGTCCCACAGCAGTCCACGGTACTCATTGAGAAGAATGAAATGTGCTTTCATTTCAGTCTCAAAAAAGACTGTTTAGATTACAAGTCAAATGTGATCTTTATCAGACTCCAGTATATGTTGTACGGTATACCGGTATTAGTATAGTACCGCAAAACTAATGAATCATATTCGGTACTATATCGCTTCTAAAAAGTACCGGTCTCCCAACCCCCCATTGTCGTCAAGTCGTGTCATTGCTGTTTTACGAGCAGACGAGCATGTTCGGCAGCGCACAATCACGGAGTACCTACAAGCAGACACAGTGTGTAGACAGAAAAGGGACAACGAATGCATTTTGGCTTAAAAACTAAGGATAAAGGTGAAGTTATAACACTGAAATGCCCGCCGGAAGAGGTACTTTAAGACATAGCTAGTGTTTTAGCTACTTCTAAATCATCAATTCTCACCTCCATGGTGACAAATAAAGTACATTTTATACAAGTATCATCCCTGCAGGACGAGGAATAGCTTAACATGCTTCACTACACACCGTAGCTCACCAGTGTGACAATTTAAACAAACGCCATTGGTGGATCTACACCTGACAACCACTGTAATGATACCAAGTACAGGAGCGTTTCTAGTCCATACTACTATGATTACATCAATACTTTTTGGCATCACAACATCTTCTTTCAATTTTTTCAAATGTATATTATGTGTATAAACTCAGGAAATATGTCCCTGGACACATGCAGACTTTGAATATGACCAATGTATGATCCTGTAACGACCTGATATCGGATTGATATACCCAAATGTGTGTTATGAACCAAAATTAATGTAAAGTATCAAACAACAGAAGAATAAGTGATTATTAAATTTTAACAGAAGTGTAGATAGAACATGTTAAAAGAGAAAGTAAGCAGATATTAACAGTAAATGAACAAGTAGATTAATAATTCATTTTCTACCACTTGTCCTTAATAATTTTGACAAAATAATAGAATGGAAAATGACGATATGTTACTGCATATTTCAGCAGACTAATTAGGAGCCTTTGTTTGTTTACTTACTACTAAAAGACAAGTTGTCTTCTATGTTCATTTTTCGTATTTTATGTAAGGACAAACTTGCTATAAGAAACCGTAAAAATGTACCCTAAGAGTTTTTGTTAAAAGAAAGCCAATAATGCAATTTTATGTGGTTCTCTTTATTTAGAAAAGTATCAAAAGAAATGTTGTACCTGTACTAAAATGTTCGTATCGGGACAACACTACTCAAGTATAAACATGCACAGGCCCCAATGCAGCCTCAACGTCACTTGCATGCGCAGTTCGACAGTGTGAAAATAAAGGAAGTTGTCCGGATTCTGTAAATGAACTAGGAAACGAAAACTACTATTAGCTAATAACCAGTGTCCTCCGGTTTTTAGCAGGATTTATAGCACATGTTCTAGTTATACTGTTTTTACAATGATAAAAAAATAACTATTTTTCCTCTTTGTATATATTTTTTAATCTAAACATATCACAAATAATATCAAATATCGAAAACCCATCTTTTTTATTCATTAACTACAGATATATATTTTTTCCTAGCAATCTTGTATAGTGATGGTACATCTAATAAACAATGGCCTCAAAAAGCCTCATCACGTGTTACTTGTATCACGGGGGGGGACATTAAAAAACTTTTGTTCAAGAAAACCTGCCAGAAAAACTAGAGTTGCCATGGCAACAGACTCTGAATTGGACTACCTATACATAACTTATACGTAGCGGTCCGAATTGTACTTGTGGCGTTCCGCCACAATTACATGTAACTTCCATCCATCCATCCATTTCCTACCGCTTATTCCCTTTTTGGGGTCGCGGGGGGTGCTGACGCCTATCTCAGCTACAATCTGGCGGAAGGCGGGGTACATCCCGGACAAGTCGCCACATGTAACTTTTTTTAAATGTATTTATTTTTTAAACATGAGCGTATGGCTTTATTTTTTTGAAAAGGTAAAGACGGACGGATAAGTAAACCTAAAATTCTGCTCATTTAAGTATAAAGAATTAAATTGAATATCATGAGCCTTTATGTTTTCTGTTGTTAAAAAAAGTACAGTAAATACTGTATATTCATATTGAACTGTTTTAAACACGTTACTGTTGTTTATTGAAAAATGTATCTTACAAAATTTCGCGATTTTCTTTTTTGATCCCAAAAAAATAAATAAATAAATAAAAGGAAATATTTTGTGATTTAAAAAAAATAGATACAGAGGTAGTGGTCGTGATGAACTATCAAGCTATTTATTTATAGGATAGGATGGGGAAATTATGTAAATAAGGTAATAGAATAGAATAGAATAGAAAGTATTTTATTGATCCCTGGGGGGAAATTCAGCAGCACAGTTCGCTCACAATAGACAATAATAATAATGAATAATATAATTTGTATCATATATATATATATATATATATATATATATATATATATATATATATATATATATATATATATATATATATATATATATGAGTAATATAAATATATTCCACATATATTCTACATTTAAAAGAAACAGGAGCCCAGGAGTTGATGCAAGATGCTGCCACTTCAGCAGGGCCAATTCTACATACAGCTACAAAAGTAAAACAACGAAAAACCCGGTGTTTGGGAATCGATACCGGTACTTAACGGTACGAATTTTAATTACTTTTTTTTTTTGTGTTAACAAATAGTAATTGTTATGATTTTATAAATCTAAATTTTATTGCAACATTTAAAAATGAGACAATTATGATAACTGCCGTCCAGTCTTTGTATCTTGTTTTATTATTTTTTATTTATAATCTAATTTACAAGTATGACATTAACTTGCAATTACAGTTGGCAGTAAAGTGTATTCTATGGTGTGTTTTGTTTTTTGTTGCCCGATAAAAAGTGCTTACACTCTAAGTACTTGTGGAGAGGCGGAGCCGACGGGCCAACGGCAGGGCAGGGCAGGATACGCTTTGGCCCTGCTCAAGATGGCGGCCAGGAGGCAGACAATGCCAGAAGCGACGCTGAAATAATCAAGTTCAGGTGCGTGCCTCACACACCGGTCAACAATTTGCCTATCTCTTCACAGTATTTAAGAGGGGAGAAGGAGGAAGAAAAGGGGAGTTGGAGTGTGCGCAGCACTGAAGAGAGCGATCAGAGAACGAGCCACAAAAACACGGAGCGACAGAAAAAAGCACAGGAAAGACGCGGCTGACTGAAAAGAAGATCGGAGCAAGCAGCGGAGGAGGAGCTGGAAGAAACCTGTGCGAAGCGATGTCCTTCCTGTATGGTCCATGCAACCCACACGATCACGGCTTAAGACTGTCACAGTACTGCACTTATTACACACCAGCTCTGTGACTGTACCATGCGTTATAGTTGTAGTTTTCATTAACAAATTTAGAAGTGTTAAAATTGCTAATGGTAATCAGTGTTATGTCCACAGCAAAGCCAATGTTTATCGGCGTCAAGCTAGTGCATTTTTGGAAAAATAGATCCTTACTTTACTTACGTCGGAGCCAGTTTCTTTGTAGGCATTGAAAATTGCAACATTACCTTGAGGTAGTTTGGCAGAGTTCGCTCTCAGTGCTGCTGGAGTGACCGCTAAGCGCCAAAGAGCCAAGAGCCTGAGTCGTAAAAATAAAACAACTTTAAAGTGTTTTAAAGTTGAGGTTAGTTGTTCCATTGGATTTTACGGCGGGACTTGGTCGACGCCAAAAAAGTACCAGATTTGGTACCCATTCCTGGTTGTCGTCAGATACAGTGTTGAAATAGTCCCATTTCCATGGTTATTTTCGAATTTTATGGTTAAGTAGCGAACAAATAGGGCCTAAAAAAAGTGGCGGCCTCTGCTGGTCTTTGTTCCGTATGTCATCTGTGCCTTTCACTCAAGCATGTCGCTTACTTTTCCCGCTTTGTCGTGCTAAAAGAAAATGTGGTAAAAAAAAAAAGTCTCATGTTTACATACGTCTGGGAAGCGTCCTGATAGCTTGGCTGATAGCTTTTTATTCAGAGTTATTTTCACACACATCAGTCAGATTTCTTTATCAGTAGACGGGCCTGACGTTTGTGTCTGCTTCATAAAGAAATGAGGCAGGGATCCCGTCCTAGTAATTCCCGCCTGTTATGCAAAAGGCGAGATGGGCATCAGCAGGAACTCCATCATGGCTGACAAACTGTCTACTAATTCTAACGTACTCAAGCATCCATCGCTTCATAACAACATCTTGTAACAAGGTTTGTTTGTTTAATAAAAAAAGCAGGGGGGGCTTGACGAGTAAGATAAAACAACTTTAAAGTGTTTTACAGCTTGTCAAGGTTGTTTTTAAAGCATATACGCAGATTAGCACTAGTGTTCCGATGACCTTTTGATTGGCTGATACCAGATATCGCCACTGCGCGTTGCTATGGCGAAGTACACAGTCGTTTGTGCTCATGCATATTGTTACTATTTTTGTACAAAGCGATTGACAAAGTGATCAGATTATATTTTGGTATCAGAACAATGACAATATAATGGTATTATTTTGTTTTAGTGCAGTCTGACAAATTGTGCTAAACCTAGCTCAACTATATATATATATATATATATATATATATATATATATATATATATATATATACTCCTCTCTGAGCTGCTACCTTACCGTGGTAGAGGAGTTTGCGTGTCCCAATGATCCTAGGAGCTATGTTGTCTGGGGGCTTTCATGCCCCCTGGTAGGGTCTCCCAAGACAAACAGGTCCTAGGTGAGTGATCAGACAAAGAGCAGCTCAAAGACTTCTATGGAATTACAACTAAATGGACTCAGATTTCCCTTGCCCGGACGCGGGTCACCGGGGCCCCGCTCTGGAGCCAGGCCCAGAGGTGGGGCACGATGGGGAGCGCCCCATGGGGCCCGGTCGGGCACAGCCCGAAGAGGCAACGTGGGTCATCCCTCCAATGGGCTCACCACTCATGGGAGGAGCCATAGAGGTCGGGTGCATTGTGAGCTGGGCGGCAGCCAAAGGCAGGGCACTTGGCGGTCCGATCCTCGGCTACAGAAGCTAGCTCTTGGGACGTGGAACGTCACCTCACTGGGGGGGAAAGAGCCTGAGCTAGTGCGCGAGGTAGGGAAGTTCCGGCTGGATATAGTCGGACTCACCTCGACGCACAGCAAGGGCTCTGGAACCAGTTTTCTCGAGAGGGACTGGACTCTCTTCCACTCTGGCGTTGCCGGCAGTGAGAGGCGACGGGCTGGGGTGGCAATTCTCGTTTCCCCCCGGCTCAAAGCCTGCACGTTTGAGTTCAACCCGGTGGACGAGAGGGTAGCTTCCCTCTGCCTTCGGGTGGGGGGACGGGTCCTGACTGTTGTTTGTGCTAACGCACCAAACAGCAGTTCAGAGTACCCACCCTTTTTGGGTACACTCGAGGGAGTACTGGAAAGTGCTCCCCCGGGTGATTCCCTTGTCCTACTGGGGGACTTCAACGCTCATGTTGGCAACGACAGTGAAACCTGGAGAGGCTCGATTGGGAAGAATGGCCGCCCGGATCTAAACCCGAGTGGTGTTTTGTTATTGGACTTTTGTGCTCGTCACGGATTGTCCATAACAAACACCATGTTCAAACACAAGGCTGTCCATATGTGCACTTGGCACCAGGACACCCTAGGCCGCAGTTCCATGATCGACTTTGTAGTTGTGTCATCGGATTTGCGGCCTCATGTTTTGGACACTCGGGTGAAGAGAGGGGCGGAGCTTTCTACTGATCACCACCTGGTAGTGAGTTGGCTGCGATGGTGGGGGAGGATGCCGGACAGACCTGGCAGGCCCAAGCGCATTGTGAGGGTCTGCTGGGAACGTCTGGCAGAGACTCCTGTCAGAGAAAGTTTCAATTCCCACCTCCGGAAGAACTTAGAACATGTCACGAGGGAGGTGCGGGACATTGAGTCCGAGTGGACCATGTTCCGAACCTCTATTGTCGAGGCGGCTGATTGGAGCTGTGGCCACAAGGTTGTTGGTGCCTGTCGTGGCGGTAATCCCAGAACCCGTTAGTGGACACCAGCAGTGAGGGATGCTGTCAAGCTGAAGAAGGAGTCCTATCGGGTTCTTTTGGCTAATAGGACTCCGGAGGCAGTGGACGGGTATCGACGGGCCAAGCGGTGTGCAGCTTTAGCGGTCGCGGAGGCTAAAACTTGGACATGGGAAGAGTTTGGGGAAGCCATGGAAAACGACTTCCGGACGGCTTCGAAGCCATTCTGGACCACCATACACCGCCTCAGGAAGGGGAAGCAGTGCACTATCAACACCGTGTATGGTGCAGATGGTGTTCTGCTGACTTCGACTGCGGATGTTGTGGATCGGTGGAGGGAATACTTCGAAGACCTCCTTAATCCCACCAACACGTCTTCCTTTGAGGAAGCGGTGCCTGGGGATTCTGTGGTGGGCTCTCCTATTTCTGGGGCTGAGGTTGCTGAGGTAGTTAAGTAAACTCCTCGGCGGAAAGGCCCCAGGGGTAGATGAGATCCGCCCGGAGTTCCTTAAGGCTCTGGATGCTGTGGGGCTGTCTTGGTTGACAAGACTCTGCAGCATCGCGTGGACATTGGGGGCGGTACCTCTGGATTGGCAGACCGGGGTGGTGGTCCCTCTCTTTAAGAAGGGAGACCGGAGGGTGTGTTCCAACTATCGTGGGATCACACTCCTCAGCCTTCCCGGTAAGGTTTATTCAGGTGTACTGGAGAGGAGGCTATGCCGGATAGTCAAACCTCGGATTCAGGAGGAACAGTGTGGTTTTCGTCCTGGTCGTGGAACTGTGGACCAGCTCTATACTCTCGGCAGTGTTCTTGAGGGTTCATGGGAGTTTGCCCAACCAGTCTACATGTGCTTTGTGGACTTGGAGAAGGCATTCGACCGTGTCCCTCGGGAAGTCCTGTGGGGGGTGCTCAGAGAATATGGGGTACCGGACTGTCTTATTGTGGCGGTCCGTTCCCTATATGATCAGTGTCAGAGCTTGGTCCGCATTGCCGGCAGTAAGTCGGACACGTTTCCAGTGAGGGTTGGACTCCGCCAAGGCTGTCCTTTGTCACCCATTCTGTTCATAACTTTTATGGACAGAATTTCTAGGCGCAGTCAAGGCGTTGAGGGGTTCCGATTTGGTGGCCGCGGGATTAGATCTCTGCTTTTTGCAGATGATGTGGTCCTGATGGCTTCATCTGGCCGGGATCTTCAGCTCTCACTGGATCTGTTCGCAGACGAGTGTGAAGCGACAGGAATGAGAATCAGCACCTCCAAGTCCGAGTCCATGGTTCTCGCCCAGAAAAGGGTGGAGTGCCATCTCCGGGTTGGGGAAGAGACCCTGCCCCAAGTGGAGGAGTTCAAGTACCTAGGAGTCTTGTTCACGAGTGGGGGAAGAGTGGATTGTGAGCTGGACAGGCGGATCGGTGCGGCGTCTTCAGTAATGCGGACGCTGTATCGATCCGTTGTGGTGAAGAAGGAGCTGAGCCGAAAGGCAAAGCTCTCAATTTACCGGTCGATCTACGTTCCCATCCTCACCTATGGTCATGAGCTTTGGGTCATGACCGAAAGGATAAGATCACGGGTACAAGCGGCCGAAATGAATTTCCTCCGACGGGTGGCGGGGCTCTCCCTTAGAGATAGGGTAAGAAGCTCTGCCATCCGGGAGGAGCTCAAAGTAAAGCTGCTGCTCCTCCACATCGAGAGGAGCCAGATGAGGTGGTTCGGGCATCTGGTCAGGATGCCACCCGAACGCCTCCGTAGGGAGGTGTTTAGGGCACGTCCAACCGGTAGGAGGCCCCGGGGAAGACCCAGGACACGTTGGGAAGACTATATCTCCCGGCTGGCCTGGGAACGCCTTGGGATCCCCCGGGAAGAGCTAGACGAAGTGGCTGGGGAGAGGGAAGTCTGGGCTTCCTTGCTTAGGCTGCTACCCCAGCGACCCGACCTCGGATAAGCGGAAGAAGATGGATGGATGGAGATATATATATATATATCTCCATAAATACATATATATATATGTATTT
>NC_084619.1:54063106-54188106 GCF_033978795.1 Nerophis ophidion | reverse complement strand
ATAGACAGACAACATTCACACTCACATTCACACAATAGGGCCAATTTTGTGTAAAAAAAAATCAATTTTTTAAAAATGAGAATCAATTCTGAATCGCACAACGTGAGAATCGCGATTCAAATTAAATGTGTATATGTTCCATCAGGACAACGACCCCAAACACATGTCAAAAAGGGTAAGGAATAGAATAGCTATATCACCGGGCGACCGGTGAGTCATTAATTTAACGTCAATTAATTATTGTGCCCACTAGGTGTCACCAAAAAACAAATATCACCCAACTTTGATTTAAAGACAGCATAAGTCATATTTTAAAAGGTTAATAATAGTCATCATTGTCACCGACATCCCACTGGGTGTGATTTTTCCTTGCCCTTATGTGGGCCTACCGAGGATGTGGTAGTGGTTTGTGTTGTGTTTGTGCAGCCCTTTGAGACACTAGTGATTTAGGGCTACATAAGTAAACATTGATTGATTGATTGAAATAGTTTAGTTTTTTGTTTTACTCAATTCACTTGATCAAGCTTTTTCTGACATTGCACACTACAAAAAAAAAAAAAAAAGGAATGATTCCTGCGGTTATCGTATTGGATGAATTTCGGTATCGGCCATATTCAACGTTCCAATATGAATTATGAGTTTTTTTTCTTTTTTTTCTTTTAACAATTTGACTTGTTCTTTTGGACCCTGGCCAAAAAAAGTCAACCCCTCGAAATGTGATTCTTTATTCTTTATTCGTCTCACGCAAACTGTGTCGTAAGTGTTGAGGACAATGATGGCGGTCTGAAAGGAAGGTTCCAGAACGGCAAGGCCGCTGCTACTCCTTCCACGGGATCAACGAGGCAGACGCGCAGCCGGCGCTGGCAAGGAGCAGCAGCAGCTGTTCAAACCTAAAACGTCATGATCGGACAATCCTGCTCGCCGACATCATCAACATGTCCACCGGCGCCATCGCTGCCAAACCACAGTCATGAATCACGACTTGAACACACCCACCCCCCCAACATCTGGACTGTAGTAGCTGCCTGCATGCGATTCAGTTCACTCAAACAAATAAGTCTGGTTGGAACTAATAGCCAACTACAACTGCAGACCCCCCCCCCCCGCCAAACAATCCTCAATGCTGACTCGTCACATTTATGAATTGTGGTGCACTTCTACTCCAGCCCTGAAGGGGGCGCTGTCTGTTCTCTCTATAGCAAAAACGGAACAGCGAAAAAAAGGGGAAACAGATTCCACAGAACAAACACTCGTGCACTGTGCACTTAGTACAAAATAGAATAAAACCAGTCTTCGCTACACATTTTGAAAACTACAGTGAGCTCCAGACGAGGGAGCTGTATGCTTCTTTATCGGCGGATAGGCTAATGTCACGCAAAATTTCTTCTCCCTACAAACCCTCCCCCCGTTTACTTCCGGGGTCATGATTAATATTATAAAAATATAACGCTATATTATAAAAATATAACGCTATATTATAAAAAATACAGACATTTTGTTAATGCTATACCATAAAAAAATGTAAAAAACAATTTACAAACACAAGTTATGGGATGACATAAGAGGAAACGTGACCCCAGAAGTAAATGCGTCATCCCAAAGCTTGTGTTTGTAAATTGTTTTTTTATTTTTTTTATAATATAGCGTTAACAAAACGTCTGTATTTTTAGAATATAGCGTTATATTTTTATAATATAGCGTTAACAAAACGTCCGTATTAATCATGACCCCGGAAGTAAATGGGGGGGAAGGTTTTTGTAGGGGGGAAGAAATTTGGCGTGACACTAACCTAGCATGGTGCTGTTGTTTGAATGCATAAGTTGGCATGTAGCTCGCATAGCTAAACTAGTGTCGCTAACTTTCGTCTCCTCCTGATTTAGATTTTTGGTCAAAACATGTTTTTTTTCTTTTGTAGACAAAGCAGGAACAGCAAAGTGTGACAGTATATCAACTTTTTATTCATCAAAACGGCACAACTGTTGTCTTCTAGTGTAGCACTCATCGAGGGTGGTCGCTCCCCTTTCCTCTCCTGCTTGCTTCTTTGTTTTGTCTTGTCTTAACTTTCTTGTTGCCTCTTTTTGCACTGCTCTCCAAACCTAAACATTGGAACTATTTAACTGGCCTCAACAAAATTGACAAGATCTTGGGTTTGGGTGAACCTGCTGTCGTGACGAAGCGGTTGTTGCTGGACACACGACGGACTCTTGGGAGAAGAAAGAAGGCCGCGTGCCTGGCGACCCTTTTCTGTGATATCCACCTATTCGGAATTATGACAACAGGACATCTGCTGATTGGAGTAAGCGTTGCTTTGGTTTGTCGACAAATTGGAAGTTGCTGGCAGTCTTCAAAATACCCCAAAGCTGCCACAAATGATTGGAGGATGCGGGAAGAACTGTGGATTACATCGGACTGTCTACCCCGCAGTTTTGAGGACCAGTCATAGACAATTTAGAGTGAAAAGCAAATTTTATTTTCACTCACATACAAATCATTCTAACTTGGATTGTTTCCCTGGTTTCGAGACTCTCCCAAAGGTCACTGCAGCGAAGACACAACAAACTCCCTTCTTGTCTCTCATGGACACACACCTGTTGTTGTGGACTTTGGACTAGCTACTGCATAATACATCAAGGCCGCGGAACAGAGATACACTGCGGGCTTACACACACATCCACAAAAAAATATACGCCACACATACCCCCCCAACCCAACGCCCTCGATGCAAATCCCGTAGGGGTGATGAATGGATGGTCAGTGCCTGAAGACCTGCGACCTACCACCGTGACCTTGAACTACCTTCCCTCTGTTGCTAGATATCTCGAGATGTATGTCATAATATGTATATGTGCTTTGCTATGGTGGTTTTTTCCCACTCCAGACTGGGCCCCCTTAGGAGACCAGTCTAGATTGTATTTTTTTACTCATCCTTCCCCAGCGTTTACCTTTTTCCCATCTTTTACGGAACGCCTTATGGCGACCCATCAGCGTTCTTGTTCTGTAACCCTGTACACTGTTTGTTTGTCTAATCTTGAACAGGTTTGTGCTGAAAACAAAGTTTTGTTGTACTTGTTGCAATGACAATAAAGACCTATCCTATCCTATCCTATCCTAGCTCCGACCTACTTCCTGTTTCTGTCTGCAGTGCTAAGCCTTCTGGGTAATGTAGTTTATATAAACATGTACTTCCTATTCATATTTTTAACATGGATTTATGCAGAGTCAGACAATTAAAGGCCTACTGAAATGCGATATTCTTATTTAAACGGGGATAGCAGGTCCATTCTATGTGTCATACTTGATCATTTTGCGACATTGCCGTATTTTTGCTGAAAGGATTTAGTAGAGAACATCGACGATAAAGTTTGCAACTTTTGGTGCTGAAAAAAAAGCCTTGCCTGTACCGGAAGTAGCAGACAATGTGCGCGGTTGTGGAGCTCCTGGAATCCTCACATTGTTTACAATCACGGCCACCAGCAGCGGAAGCGATTCTGACCGAGAAAGCGACGATTTCCCCTTTAATTTGAGCGAGGATGAAAGATTTGTGGATGAGGAAAGTGAGAGTGAAGGACTAGAAAAAAGAAAAAAAAAAAAAGACGGCAGCGGGAGCGATTCAGATAGGGAAGATGCTGTGAGAGGCGCCGTGGCAGCCGTGGGGGTGGCAGGACCACTCGGCAAGGCCCAACTGCAACAAGGGATAGAGCCATACCGCTTTGAACCCGACGCAGACGGTGACGGTCAGGAGGATGCATATTGATGCTGAAGTAGCACACAACATAGATCGCCTTCAGAATACAGAATGGTAAAATGTTTTCTCTTAATACATATTATACATTGTACTTTGTGTGTGTGGTCCAATTCAACAGTGTTCGCTTGACATCTCTGTTCCATAGTAAAGCTTGACTGTCATCTTTCGGGAATGTAAACAATGAAACACAGGCTGTGTTTGTGTTGTTAAAGCCGGCCGCAATACACCGCTTCCCACCTACAGCTTTCTTCTTTTATGTCTCCATTGTTCATTGAACAAATTGCAAAAGATTCACCAACACAGATGTCCAGAATACTGCGGAATTTGGCGATGAAAACAGACGACTTAATAGCTGGGAACGATGCTGGAACAAAATATCATCTACAATCCGTGACGTCACGCGCACGCGTCATCATACCGAGACGTTTCAGCAGAATATTTCGGCGCAAAATTTAAAATTGCAAATTAGTAAACTAAACCGGCCGTATTGGCGTGTGTTGCAATGTTAAGATTTCAACATTGATATATAAACTATCAGACTGCGTGGTCGGTGGTCGGTAGTAGTGGGTTTCAGTAGGCCTTAATCAACATATATTCATTCGCAACAGTGACCTGGGAAAGAGGCATCATTTACATTATAGAGATGTTGAAGTGTGACGATAATGTGTTATTGTCACTCATTTACCAACTCTTACAACTACTCTCAAGAGGTCACAAATGCTATTAAGGTGAGGGAGTAAATGTGTTGAAACATAAATGAATGTTTGAAAGGGGACAAAAAAACTTTCTATAGCATAAAAATTTCACAGAAAATGTCTGCAACTTGTTTACAACAGAGCAGAGAGTAGACAAAAAGGAAGCCTTTGTCGGTGTTTCTTACCGTAATTATAATGAATTATTACCGTATTTTTCCGGACTATAGAGTGCACTGACATATAAGCCGCACCCATTAAATTTGAAGGAGGTACCTATTAGCCACACCGTACTATAAGTTGTGAAATTAGTTATTTAGACAGAAAAAATTTGTAAATGTTTATTTACATACCCCAATTGTTTCCAAACGGTATCTGTAACACGGCAGTTAAACGGCTGCACAAACAAAACAGAAGTAATCGTCATGGACCCGCTAGCTGTGAAAGCTAACTCTCCAATGAGCTAAACAGAGTCAATAACTCCATTGGTGAATTTACGAAACTGAAACAATACAAAAAGAATGCTATTCTAAGTTAATAATACTAAGACTGGCACTCATAAACATTGTTAGCATTTTTTGCTAATGCTAACGACGCTCAGCTTGATTACATTACAATAGCATATACGAATATGCATTAAAACGCTCATCCAGACATCACACATTGAACGGTTTAGTAAGTAAGAATTATTTTAGTTATATTGTAAAACTTACAAACGTTGCTTGGAGTGACGAATGAAGAATCCATACGAGTAGAAACACAATGAACGGTTAGAAAATGGAACGGCACGTCTACTCCCAATTCAAATATTTCAACAGCAGGATGGCACCATAGCGCAAAAAAGAAAACACTTTTTAAGTGTCTTTGCATGTTTTTTCTGCAATGAAGAAAAATCCATAAATTAGCTGCATTGTTTTATAAGCAGCAGGGTTCAAAGCGTAGGAAAAAAGTAGTAGTAGTCCGTAATTTACGGTACCATTATTAGTTATAATTTGGACAATGACCTGAGCATGTGATTTTACTGCCATCTAGTTAAACGTTAAAGTACCAATGATTGTCACAAACCCCTTAAGACGTGAGGGGAGCAGTAAGCGGCAGCAGTGGCCGCGCCCGGGAATCATTTTTGGTGATTTAACCCCCTATTCCAACCCTTGATGCTGAGTGTCAAGCAGGGAGGTAATGGGTCTAGTTTCGTACACAACGAGTAAAACATTAGTACAGTACTTGACACCTAACATTTGGATAAAAATTTTATAACATCACGAGTTGATTCAATGTTTTTGAAAAGTAATAAGCCTTAAAACATCTTTCTAAAAAAGTTGCATCAAATTCAGCCCTTTTAGGCCGCAAAAATAAAAATAAAAAACCCTGGAAAAATCTGCAAAATTAATTAAATTAGGGACTAATTAAAGGTCGAGACAACACAGCATGTTCTGTGCCGTAACATTAATTAATTAGTTAATTAGTCGTATGATTGCTGACTATAGTCATGTTGTATAGTTTGAGGATTTGCTAATCGGACAAATTAAATAAATAAAATAAATTAAAAAGCAAAGAAAATGTTGATATGATTCCACCTCGTCCACATGAAGGCCTCACATGACCTCTCCTTTTCTCATTGGAGCAAAGGTCAAATAATTGTCTTACGTAAAAAAACAAACAAACAAAAAAACATGAAATATCCCCTGCAGCTTCCATGCAGAGTTTCCACGTAAAGTCTATGCACACTTTTACTTTTGTAGCTGCAGGCATTCTTCCCAAACAATAAAGAAAACAGCAAATGAAAACAAAGGGCAATTTGGAACTCTTTTAGCTTGGCTTTTAAGCCAACATTAGATTTTTTGGGATCACCTGACAAGGATAAACTAAACAGAATCTATGCAGAATTATGTTTAGCTTTTAATACATTAAAGGCTATGATTATGCAAATTGAACAAACTACATAAAACTTTTTAAAATTGAGACATTTCATTTATAAAATTGCAATAGATTTTATTCTTCAATTGCAGGAAGAAATGTATTTACAGTCAATAAAACACATTTTGCAACTCTGTACTTATTTTAACATTATTAAAATGGTGTCTGAAAAAACACTTTGCTTTGAGGCTTGCTATTTTTATTTATTTTTTTATTTTTTTAATGCAAGCAGGGGTCACATCCTTGCTTTTGCCTATCACAGCTACAAGTGGGCAGAAGGCGAAGTACACCCTGGACAAGTCACCACCTCATCGCAGTATGTGTGTGTGTGTGTGTGTATGTATATATATATATATATATATATATATATATATATATATATATATATATATATATATATATATTTCAGTAAAAAAATGTAAACAGTTTCACAAATGTTACTGTGAAAGTATTGCAAATATTAGCCATGCATCCATCCATCCATTTCCTACCGCTTGTCCTGTTACTGTGAAAGTATTGCACATATATTAGCCAGTAACTTTCAATGCATGTAATATTTCCCTAGTAATGCGTTCAAATAAGAAGACACCCGTAAAAAAAAGGACACTTTTGAGCCTAATAGTCACAAAACGGTGCCTCTTAAAACAATTGGAACATAGAAATAGATTTTTTCCTCATTCTCACCAAATCAAATGTTTTGAGCAACTTCACACTTTCTAGGCAGAAATATTACATACTGTTTTTGTCATAAAGATGTTTCCGCTGGGAAGAATACATTTTTTTCTAAAAAGGTGAGGTGCAAAATGTAATATTTGGGATGTAATTATTATTATTATAATTATTCATATCCATCCATTTTATACCGCTTGTCCCTTTTGAAGTCGTGGGGATGCTATAGCGTAATAATAATAATAATTATTATTATTATTATAATAATAATATAGTCTCGAACGCATCAAATACGTTGATTTTGGTACATTATTATATCGGAGCTCATGACAGTTAATGTAATGTTTTTTAAAAATTTGATTGGAATAATAAATAAATAAAAATCCTGCGTATTTTAAAATATATGATAAAAGTAATGTTGTTGCACTCATTAAAACGGAAAATGCTCAACTTTAACAAAATTAATGTGATATTTGCTTTATTGTATGTTTATTTATTTTTATTGCTGTGTGCATGCGTTTGTTGTTTTTTAATGATTGTCCATCAGATTGAGCATATTTTTACATTTATCATCCGTTTTAACGCAAGATTATGATTTCCAAATATGATCATAAAAACAAACAAAACTATACATACTTTGACCGACATATTGATCATTTAAAAAAATCAAATAAGCAGAATGTACGTGTTTATATGTACAGAATATATTTAAAAGGCCAAATAAAATTGTTATTATTCCTTTTAATCAATCATTCTAAATAGACGAGCTCCAAAATCATGAGTTTATTGTGTTGTGTTTGATTAGTTTTTGTGTAAGGAAATGCAAAAATAATAAGTCTCTTCTACGTCATGCATAGTTTATCAAAATATTACATTACTTTGATCCATTTCAAGCGAGGGACATATTATTCAAAGACAGTAAAATTCTCCACTTTAAATGTTCAAAAACTAAACGGATTATATAGCAAACGAACAATTAAACGACGCAAAATAAACTAAAAACGGTGCGCATTTTAAACGTTTAAACGTGCGCATTATTGGGGGAAAAATAGAGAAAATGCAGTCACCGATCAATGTATCTAAATAAACGCATTGGTTAGTGGAAATTGTAAAGGGCATTTGAAAAAAATATTTTTCGTAACGAATTGGGTGTTTTATTAATCATCTTTTTTCTGATGAACGCAAATAAATATATGCAGGGATAAAACATTTTAAACATGTTTAGAAGCCATAAGAATGCCATACAAAGTCTCCTGGTCACGTTTTTACTGTTTAAAATAGACACGTTTATTATATGTACATGATAATAATAATAATAATAATAATAATAATTATAATTATAATAATAATACTATTTAGTAGTATTTTGCGGCTGAATTGGTTTACTCCGATGAGATTTCCCTGGGGAAAAACCCAGCGACGGACACCAATTTAATCAAAAGTTGTTTTTTTTAAATCTCATCATATCCAAACGCAGATTCAAACAGAATAAAAAGTCACATTTTATACATAAAAATAAATATTTTCCGTCGCGGTATTAATGTGTACAGAAAACCCTAAAAACAAAGAACGCAAATCAGATTAAAAGGCTCAATCTAAAATAAATATGATTGTAATACCTGTAAAGTTAAGTTAAGTTAAACATGTAAAAGTAGGCTTTTTTGACGAATGGGTCAAACAAAGTTATTTAAAGCATATTTAAATAAATCATTAATCATATCATTAATCATGCGAGTTTGGTGCCAAAAAATACAATTTAGAGTCCTTTTGGCCCTGAAATGTAAAAACAAAAAAAAAACACACCAAAAGATAGATAAATCAACAAACCTGTGACTGTGTACATGTTAAAAAACAGTAAAAAGTCAAAATAAGATGTACAAATGTGCAACCTTTTGTTGCTAGAAAAAAGTATTGAGGGCACACGAGGCCTAAATGTGGGTGTGCGGCCATCTAGTGGACGAGAAGGAAACTACTACTACAGCTTGTTATGTGTTTTAGTATCATGACGTCACTCTATGCAGTTTCTGTGGTGGTTTAGTTTCCGCCGTGCAACACAAACACGACGATGATGATGATAATGCTATTGATAATGCTGTGTACACACCCGAGCAAGAGTGGGATGACTTTTTAAATAGCTACAATTATAATTATTATTACTGAAAACAAGGGCAGCGAGCACCTGTCAGCAGCAACCCATTAATCATCACTTTTGTCAACAAGCATTAAAAAGAGCTTCAATCATTTTTATATTTTTTTTAATTAATTAAATCATTTGTTTTGTTTTATACTACAGTTATGTGTGGATTTTGGACAAAAAGTGTAGCAAAATAAAAGCTTGTGTTAGTGACAATAGGCTCCAAATTATTGAATAAATATATAAACACAACCTAGAATTTGCATAGTTGAACACAATTTAAAGATGCATTTTGTTATGATATTTTACCAACTATACAGCAATTACACGATACGCTACATCTTGCCATCTCTTTGGTCAAGAATATTAATTATTTATTCTAATAAAATGTACAAAAAAAAAAAAGAGTACGAGTAGATGGGTTTGCAAACCAGGCTAATGGCTAGCTAAGGTTAGCACATGTATGGCTAATTCTGGTCATCGCTCGACAGATTTGAGAACGCAGATGATTTCATTAAAATATTTTATAAACCAAAGACAGATAAAAACAGATGAATGCAGAAATAATTACTGTTGTTAACCAGGCAAAGGCTAGCTAAGGCTAGCTGGTTAGCACGCAGCATGTATTGCGAATTCCTATCACCGCTTGAAAGGAATTGAGATACCAGACGGTTTTATCAAAACATCTTATAAACCGAAGAATAAAAAAAACACAGAAGACAACAGAAAAAAGACAATTGCTAACAAGGCTAGGGCTAGCTGGTGAACATGCAGCCATGTATTGCTAATTCTTATTATCGCTCAACAGATGTGAGATCTCGAGCGGTTTGATCAAAACATTCTAAAAACCAAAGGCAGAACAACAAAAACACAGAAAAGGCAAAAGAAGACAATTGCTAAACAGGCTGAGGATAGCTTGTTAGCACGCAGCATGTATTGCTAATTCTTATCACTCGAAAGAGGTAAGATGTCAGATGGTTTTATCAAAATACTCTAAAAACTAAAGACAGAAGAACAAAAATGCAGATGAAAGCCCAAAAACGATTGCTAAGCAGGCTAAAGCTAGCTGATTAGCACGCAGCATGTATTGCTAACCTATCAATACTCAAAAGATTTGAGATCTCAGACAATTTTATTAAAATATTAAAAAACAAAAACAGATAAATAAAAATACAGAAGAAGGTAGAGAAACACAATTGCTAAGTAGGTGAAGACTAGCTAATGCTAGCTATTAGCACACAGGGTGTATTGCTACGTAGTGCTAATTCTTATCATCCCTCGACAAATATGAGATCTCAGATGGTTTTATCAAAACGTCTAAAAAACAAAGACAAAAGAATAACAAAAAAAGCAGATACAATAAAGTTAAAGTACCAATGATTGTCACACACATATACAACAGCTAACTAGACTAAGACTAGCTGGCAGCATGTATTGCGAATTGATATCACCGCTCAACAGATTTGAGACGCCAGACGGTGAAATTAAAACATTCTAAAAACCAACGACAGAAGAACAAAAACGCAGAAGAAAGCCAAAAAAACAAACAATTGCTAAACAGGCTAAGGCTTGCTGGTTAGCATGCAGCATGTATTGCTAACTCATCAATAGTCAAAACGATTTGAGATCTCAGACAATTTTAGTAAAATATTTAAAAAAAAAAAAAAAAACAGAAAAACAAAAACAAAGAAGAAAGTAAATAAACCCAATGGCTAGGTAGGTTATGACTAGCTAAGGCTAGCTGTTAGCACACAGGGTGTATTGCTATGTAGTGCTATTACTTATCATCCCTCAACAAATGTGAGACCTCAGACGGTTTTAGCAATACCTCCAAAAAACCAAGGACAAAAAAAACCCAAAAAAAGCAGATAAAAGACAATTGCTAACTACACTAAGACTAGCTAAGGCTAGCTGACTAGCACGCAGCATGTATTGTGAATTCCTATCACCGTTCAAAAGATTTGAGATCCCAGACGGTTTTATCAAAACATTCTAAAAACCAAAAGACAACAGAACAAAAACGCAGAAGAAAGACAAAAAAAACAACAATTGCTAATCAGGCTAAGGCTAGCTGGTTAGCATGCAGCATGTATTGCTAACCTATCAATACTCAAAAAGATTTGAGATCTCAGACAATTTTATTAAAATATTCAAAAACTGAACAACAAAAACACAGAAGAAAGTAGATAAACCCAATTTCTAAGTAGGTTATGACTATCTAAGGCTAGCTGTTAGCCCACAGCGTGTATTGCTATGTAGTGCAATTCCTTATCATCGTTAGACAAATGTGAGACCTCAGACGGTTTTAGCAAAACCTCCAAAAAACCAAGGACAGAAAAAAACAAAAAAAAGCAGATAAAAGACAATTGCAAACTAGACTAAGACTAGCTAAGGCTAGCTGGCTAGCACGCAGCATGTATTGTGAACTCCTATCACCGTTCAACAGATTTCGGATCCCAGACGGTTTTATCAAAACATTCTAAAAACCAAAGACAGAAGAACAAAAATACAGAAAAAAGCCAAAAAAACAATTGCTAAACAGGCTAAGGCTAGCTGGTTAGCACACAGGGTGTATATCAATCAATCAATCAATGTTTACTTATATAGCCCTAAATCACTAGTGTCTCAAAGGGCTGCACAAACCACCACGACATCCTCGGTAGGCCCACATAAGGGCAAGGAAAACTCACACCCAGTGGTATTGCCGAATCTTATCATCGCGGATGGATGTGAGATCGCAGACCGTTTTATCAGAACATCTTAAAAACCAAAGACAAAAGAATAACAAAAAAACACCTGGCAGAAAGCAGGAAAAAGACGATTGATAACTAGGCTACGGCCAGCTAAGGCTAGCTGGTTAGCACGCAGCATGTGTTGCTAATTCTTATCATCGCTCGACAAATGTGACAACTCAGACGGTTTTATAAAAACATCCATAAAACAAAAGAACAATAGAAACACAGAAGAAAGTAGAAACTGAGAAGATAAAATATGCTAACCAAAGAAGAAGGAGCATTGCTAACATAGCAACCGGCTAACAAAAGTGAGTGTAATTTACGCAACTAAAATACAAGGAAAATACAACTAAAACGCTTTGCTTCATACAAATAATTTCCACAACTGTTTTAATGCAGATTAACTCGTACAAGTAATAATAATAATAATACATTTTATTTGGTATAGCGCTTTTCAGAGTACTCAAAGACGCTTTACAGGATAAAAAATGAAAATATAAAACAGTTTAAAGTAATAATATAAAAGACAGGAAATATAAAAGCAGTACATTGTAAAATACATAATAATACAAGACAATTACAAGACGGGACAATACAGGACACAAAACACTAATCACTGTTTAAAATTAAAACGAAATAGTTGTGTTGAGTAATGAATAGCATGCTTTTTAACCTAAAGGGCACCCATACTTTGTCAGAAAAAAAAAACAATGTAGACAACAAACAAGCGTAACAGAATGCTCGTTTAAAAGTCCAAATATCGCATTACGGAAAACTTGTAAGGCAAACATTAGGAGTGACTGTATTGCCAAAATACTGCAGTGCATTCTGGGATTTGTAGTACTAGTAAAGTACGCTAACTGCCCAGTTAACTTTTTAGTTCATTTCTAACATTAAAGTACATCAAATGCGTGCATAATTTAACATGTCCGAAAAGGAGCAGGAAAAAGCAGAACTTAGGCTGAAAATAATAATAATAAATTAATTACGATTAAGTAAATTTAATAATTATGTAATTATTACATATATTAAAAATGAATAGAATTTACATATTAAAAAGTAACAAATTGACAATGGTGATTTTTTTTTTGTGTCATATTTATTAGTTGCTTTGTGGATTTGGACAAATAGTAGGGTTAAAAAGGTCAAAAGTGGAGCTTTGAGTGTTTCCAATGAAGTCCTCCGGAAAAAAAAAAAAAAAAAAAAAAACCCAGAGTGATATTCAGCACTGCCAAACAGGAAGCTACATTTTTACTGCGGAGGCAAAGTTTCAGGAGAGAAATGACGAAGCGCAAGCATGAAAATATGAAGTTCACAGTCATCTGACCCAAAGTCATACTTGGAGCGCCCTTCTGTGCGTAAAAATAATAATAAAGTGCAACAGAACACACACAAATTACTAACTCATCTCCTATATTCAGAATATTCAACTCTCTTTGACATTTCTTCATCCAAAATCTTAAATTGTTGATTTTCTTTTTTTTTTTTTTTTTTTTTTTTATGGCTCAACACAAAAGACTTAAGCAAATTGTATATTAGGTCAACAGTTCAGGTGCGTTTGTTTTGATTAATTATTACATGACATTATTTAGTTGCCATGACGATGCGGCCAAGAGTGAGAAGGTATTTCCAGGAGAAAATATAACTTTTGATATTCCTGACGAATGCTGATTACTGATTGCCACTTTCACAGTGGTGTTTAATGTAATAATGTATCATTTTTAATATCCTAAAAATAAAAATATTATAGTATTTGTGTAAACTTTATATATATTTTATATTTCTGTTTTTAATAAAAAAAGAAACAATTCGTAAATGGGTATGAATGCATCTAAAACATGTATAATTGTTTTAGTTTGCAATAATATTGATACAAAATAATGTATATGTAATAAACATAATTAAAATTATTTATTACATGTATATTTTTTTATTCATCCCTGTTTCTAATTTGTATTCTGTAATATTAATACAAATATTAAATATTATGCTATTATTGTTATTAACATTATCAGTATTGCTAATAATTGTTGTTAAGACAGAAATGTAGCACTGTTGTGCTTTACTGTAGACCACAGCCACAATATTAAAAATATTGTTAAATTAATAACGGTTTCTAATTTACATTCTGTAATACAAAATTAGAAGAATAATTTGGATTATTATAAATAACACCAACACACACACACATATACATAAAGGATATAAATATATATATATATATATATATATATATATATATATATATATATATACATACACACACACACACTCACATGTATATATACGGACAACATATATATATATATATATATATAATATATTATATAATGTGTGTACGTACATATGTATATATATATATATATATATATATATATATATATATATATATATATATATATATATATATATACACACACACACACACACACACAGATATACATACATATATACATACAAAACATACATACATACATGTATATGTCTATATCAATAAAAACATATATACACAATATATATAATATTACATCAAATGTTTTTGATAATATTGTGTTACAGAATATTAATTAGAAAACAGTATTAATTTAACAACATTTTTAACATTGTGATTGTGGTTGAAGTAAAGCACAACTGAGCTGCATTAATAATGCAGCACAACAACAACAACAACAATATTAACACAGATAAAATACAATTATTTAATATTTTTTTTAAATAATATAGAATACAAATTGGAAACTGGTATCAATTGAACAATCTGTTTAATATTGTGGTTGTGGTTTGCAGTCAAACACAACAGTTCTGCGTTCATGAATCAACAAAAGTTATAATAATAATTATAATAATTTCAAATAATAATATTTGTATATTTAAAACATTTGCACAACATAAAAAAAGCAACAGCACTTAATGGATGCCATGCAATTATCTTTGTTGTTTTAGAGGTGCAAGACATAACCATGGTTAATATGAAGATAAATATGAATAAATATGTTAGGATTGTCACATTTTAATATTTTTTCATCCATTTGTCGTCTGGTTCCACTGATTCAAATCAACATCTAAAGAGGACGATACAGAACCAGCTTACAAATGTCGAGGTTAGTGTGGTCCGTACTGACAGATCAATCAATGAAATCAATCAAAATGTATCAATATATCCCTTAATCACAAGTGTCTCAAAGGGCATCCCAACATTTACGAGGAGGACACCCCCTGATCTAAACCCACAGATGACAGTTTTAACGTAAAGTTCAGGTGTGGGTGGGTGTGTGTGTTCACCGCTCTTCTACCCGGCAACACAGTTATCTGAGTCATCCGTGTACCTGCCCTCCCACGCCTGCACCCACGCGCTCTCTGGAGGCTGACACTAAAACCAGACACCTTAGAAAAAAACTGCATTTACGATAAAGGGTGGAGGTCCTCGTAAAACAATTCAAGTGAAATCTTTGTACTTGAAGCAACAATAAGGAGTAACAGTGGCAGTGTGGAAAATACAACTACTCACTGTGATAAACTATGTTACCAAGCTAAAAAAAGTCTGTTTGCGCTCTTCACAGCTGATTTGCATGGTTAGCACCCGTGCTAATGCTAACAAAACAGCGCCCTGTACTGTAGCACGCTATGAGTGAGGAAAAAGTGACGATAACCATAGAACCGTGAGGATAGTACACGGCACTAGCTGCTCAGTACAACATGGAACCAGGCGACAATAATGAAGAGACTCGCTTCCCAGGCACACATAACTATGCTCCCGTTGGGGTTTTGTACATTTTTACATTTGTACGGCCTCTACAATTGTACTGTTGGTTGTCACCCTATTTTACTGCAGTACTTCTATTAATAATATACAGAAGTTAACTTATTTTTACACTTGTATGACCCCTCATAATATTGATAAATTATGCACAAAACTTTAATTATTTTTACACTTGTATGACCCCTCATAATAATAGTAATAATAATAATAATAATATAGAAAGGTTTACTTATTTTTACACTTGCATGACACCTCATAATAATAATAATAATAATATAGAAGGGTTAACTTATTTTTACACTCGCATGACCCCTCATAATAACACTAATAACAATAATATACAAAGGCTTACTTATCTTTACACTTGCATGACCACAGATAATAAAACTAATAATATACAAAAGTTGACTTACTTTTACATTTGCCTGCCCGCTATTAATGATAAAAATAATAATATACAAGATTTGACTTATTTCTACACTTGCATGACCGCTAATATAATAATAATGATAATAATAATAAAAAACAAAATGACCACTAATATACATAAGTTAACTTATTTTTACACTTATGTGGCCACTAATAATAATAATAAGAAGAACAATAATAATAATAACGATAATAATATACACAAGTTGACTTATTTCTACACTTGCATGACTGCTAATCATCATAATAATAATACAAATAATCAACAAAAGTTGACTTATTTTTACACTTGCATGACCACTAATAATAATAAAAATAAAAAAACAACATTTTACCTATTTTAACTAGTGCATGACCACTAATATACAGAAGTTAACTTATTTTTATACATATGTGGCCACTAATAATATTAATAATAATAATATACAAAAGTCGACTTATTTTTACACTTGCATGACCGCTAATAATAACAAAAATAAACATTTTACCTATTTGTAGTATTGCATGACCACTAATATATAGAAGTTAGCTTATTTTTACACTTATGTAGCCACTAATAATAATAACAATAATATACAAAAGTTGACTTATTTTTACACTTGCATGACCGCTAATAATCATAATAATAAAAATAATCAACAAAAGTTGACTTATTTTTACACTTGCATGACCGTAGATAATAATAATAGTAATAATAATAATAATAATAAACATTTTACCTATTTTTACTATTGCATGACCACTAATATACAGAAGTTAACTTATTTTTACAGTTATGTGGCCACTAGTAATAATAATAATAATGATAATAATAATATAATAATAATAATACTTTACAAAAGTTTCCTTATTTCTACACTTGCATGAACGCTAATAATCATAATAATAAAAATAGTCAACAAAAGTTGACTTATTTTTACACTTGCATGACCGTAGATAATAATAATAGTAATAATAATAATAATAATAAACATTTTACCTATTTTTACTATTGCATGACCACTAATATACAGAAGTTAACTTATTTTTACAGTTATGTGGCCACTAGTAATAATAATAATAATGATAATAATAATATAATAATGATAATACTTTACAAAAGTTTCCTTATTTCTACACTTGCATGACCGCCAATAATAATAATAATAACAACATTTTACCTATTTTTACTATTGCATGACCACTAACATACAGAAGTTAACTTATTTTTACAGTTATGTGGCAACTAATGATAAAAATAATAGCAATAATAATGATAATAATAATAATAATAATAATATACAAAAGTTGACTTATTTTTACACTTGCATGACCGCTAGTAATAATAATAAGCAACATTTTACCTATGTTTTACTTTTGTATGACCACTAATATACAGAAGTTAACTTATTTTATTTTATATGACCACTATTTATAAATAATAATAATAATACACAAGTTCACTTGTTATTACACTTGCATGACCGCTAATAATAATAATAGTAATAATAATAACAACAACATTTTACCTATTTTTACTATTGCATGACCACTAATATACAGAACTTAATTTATTTTTTAGTCTTGTATGACAGTTCATAATAAATGACAACATCCAACGTATTCTTACTTGTATGGCCACTATCCATCCATCCATTTTCTACCGCTTATTCCCACTAATAACAATAGTAATAGTATACAGAAGTTAACTTCCATCCATCCATCCATTTTCTACCGCTTATTCCCTTTCGGGGTTGCGGGGGGCGCTGGCGCCTATCTCAGCTACAATCGGGCGGAAGGCAGGGTACACCCTGGACAAGTCGCCACCTCATCGCAGGGCCTCAGAAGTTAACTTGTATTTTATAATTTTTATTAAAAATTAATATTTTATTTTATTATTTTTTGTATCACAATAATAATAATAATACTGAACACAAGTTTACCTATTTTTACAATTGTATTACCCATACTACTAATAACAATAATATATGGAAGTTAACTTGTTTTTACACTTGTATGACTACTAATGATAAAAAATAGTATCATACAGAAGTTAACTTATTTTTACACTTTATGACCACTAATAAAAATAATAATAATATTGAGAAGTTAACTCATTTTTACACTTTTATGACCACTAATAACAATAATATTGAAACGTAAACTCATTTGTACACTTGTATGACGACTAATAATACACACGTTTTCTTTCTCGGTCACGTGCCACCAAGGCTGTGTGTGAGTAAGCTTTTGATTACAGAGTGGTTGACATATTTGTGTGACGTTGATAACTTTAAAAAGATTGCCTGTAAGTTAGTAAATATGTCATTATGGCTGCAGTTTGACCCTGTATTGTATTTGCTCACAAGGCAAATACAAATAAATACTATATCTATACACACACAAAATACAGTCTCATACAGTACCATGTGATGACATAATGGGCTGTAATGTAGGCGATCACATGACCTCATCAGCTGTCACTTGGTCGGCCAGAATGTTTTCGCTGAGGTGCGGCGGGCGCGTCACGCCACGGCAAGAACCAAAATAAAACAGCAGTCACACGCCAGCTGACAAATTTAGACAAAATACGCTTGATCCTTTTGCTTTGCACTTTAAGGGCCTACTACAAAACCACGAGTCAAAGATCCTCTATGAGACAGGCTTTTTGCACAGTTTTTAAGTATCTACTACACAGCCACTAGTCAAAGATCCTCTCTAAAAGGATTATTCTGATGTTTTTAAGGACCTACTACAAAACCACTAGTCAAAGATCCTCTATAAGAGGATTATTCTGATGTTTTTAAGGACCTACTATAAAACCACTAGTAAAAGAGCCTCTATAAAACAGGATTATTCTGCACTTTTTAAGTATCTACTACAAAACCACTAGTCAAATATCCTCTATAAGGACAGGGTTATTGCACAGTTTTTAAGTATCTACTACACAACCACTTGTCAAAGATCGTCTATAAAATTATTATTTTGGTGTTTTTAGGGACCCACTCCAAAACCACTAGTCAAAGATCCTCTATAAGAGGATTATTCTGATGTTTTTAAGGACCTACTACAAAACCACTAGTCAAAGAGCCTCTATAAAACAGGATTATTCTGCACTTTTTAAGTATCTACTACAAAACCACTAGTCATATATCCTCTATAAGGACAGGGTTATTGCACAGTTTTTAAGTATCTACTACACAACCACTTGTCAAAGATCGTCTATAAAATTATTATTTGGATGTTTTTAGGGACCCACTCCAAAACCACTAGTCAAAGATCTTCTATAAAACAGGATTATTCTGCACTTTTTAAGGCCCTACTACAAAACCACTAGTCAAAGATCCTCTATAAAACAGGATTATTCTGCAGTTTTTAAAGACCTACTACAAAACCTATAGTCAAAGATCCTCTATAAAACAGGATTATTGTGCACTTTTTAAGTATCTACTACAAAAATCATTAGTCAAATATCCTCTATAAGGAGATTATTATGATGTTTAAGGACCTACTGAAAAAAACATTAGTCAAGAATCCTCTATAAAACAGGATTATTCTGCACGTTTTAAGGACCTACTACAAAACCCCTAGTCAAATATCCTCTATAAAACAGAATTGTTCTGCACTTTTTAAGGACCTACTAGTAAACCACTAGTCAAAGATCCTCTATAAAACAGGATTATTCTGCACTTTTTAAGTATCTACTACAAAATCACTAATCAAAGATCCTCTATAAGGAGATTATTCTGATGTTTAAGGACCTACTAAAAAAACAATAGTCAAAGATCATCAATAAAACAGGATTATTCTGCACTTTGTAAGTATCTACTACAAAACCACTAGTCAAGGATCCTCTACAAGGACAGGGTTATTACACAGTTAAGTATCTACTACACAACCACTTGTCAAAGATCGTCTATAAAATGATTATTTTGATGTGTTTAAGGACCTACTACAAAACCACTAGTCAAAGATTTTCTATAAAACATGATTATTCTGCACTTTTTAAGGACCTACTACAAAACCACTAGTCAAAGATTTTCTATAAAACATGATTATTCTGCACTTTTTAAGGACCTACTACAAAACCACTAGTTACAGATCCTCTATAAAACAGAATTATTCTGCACTTTTTAAAGGACCTACTACAAAACCACTAGTCAAAGATCCTCTATAAAACAGGATTATTCTGCACTTTTTAAGTATCTAGTACAAAATCACTAGTCAAAGATCCTATATAAGGAGATTAGTCTGATGTTTAAGGATCTACTAAAAAAACAATAGTCAAAGAGCATCTATAAAACCGGATTATTCTGCACTTTGTAAGTATCTACTTCAAAACCATTAGTCAAAGATCCTCTACAAGAACAGGGTTATTACACAGTTGTTAAGTATCTACTTCACAGCCACTTGTCAAACATCGTCAATAGGATGATTATTTTGATGTTTTTAAGTACTTATTACAAAACCACTAGTCAAAGTCTATAAAACCGGATTATTCAGCACTTTTTAAAGGACCTACTACAAAACCACTAGTCAAAGATCATCCATAAAACAGGATTATTCTGCACTTTTTAAGGACCTACTGAAAACATTAGTCAGAGATCCATTATAAAACTGGATTATTGTGCACTTTTAAGGTATCTACTACACAACCACTAGTCAAAGATCATCAATGGTGCAGGAGTATTCTGATGTGTTTAAGGGCCTACTAAAAAAACATTAATTAACAGGAGTATTCTAAAGTTTTAGGGACCTGATACAAACACATTAATCAAATATATAGGAAAATCCTGCAGTGTTTATGTACCTACCACAAAATATACAAAAATAATATTCAGCAGGTTTTAAGGACCTACTGCAAAAACAATAGTCCAAGATCCTTAGTATGACAGGGGTATCCTACTGTTTAAGGACCTACTACAAAACCACTAGTCAAAGATCCTCTATAAAACAGGACTATTCTGCACTTTTTAAGGACCTACTACACAACCACTTGTCAAAGACCCTCTATAAAACGTGATTATTCTGCACTTTTTAGGACCCAGTACAAAAAAGATCCTCTATAAAACAGGATAATTCTGCATTTTTTAGGGACCAGCTACAAAACCACTAGTCAAATATCCTCTATAAGACATGGTTATAGTGCAGTTTAAGAAATTAGTACACAACCACTAGTCAAAGATCCTCTGTATGACAGGAGTATTCTGATGTTTCAAAGGACCTAATACAAACACATTAGTCAAAGATCATCTATTTGACAGAAATATGTGGATGTTTTTAAATGACCGAATACAAACACATTAGTCAAAGATCCTCTATATGACAGAAGAATTTGGATGTTTTTAAATGACCTAATACAAATACATTAGTCAAAGATTCTGTATTTGACAGGAGTATTCCGATTTTTTCAAAGATCTAATACAAAGACACTAGTCAAAGATCCTCCATAAAACGGGATTATTCTACTGTTTTTAACAACATAATACATAAACACTACCCAAAGATCCTCTATAAGACAGAAATATTCTGTTGTTTTAAGGCGTCGGACTAATAAAATACATTAAAAAAAAAAACTTGTGAAAGAACCTCTATGAAACTGGTTTATTCTGCTGTTTCCAAGGGCCCACTATAAAACCACTTGTCAAAGATCCTCTATAAAAACAGGATTATTCTGCACTTTTTAATGATCTAGTACAAGAAACAATAGTCAAAGATCCTCTATGAGACAGGATCCTTGTCCAGTGTTTAAGAATCTATTAATTACACAAGCACTAGTCAAAGATTCTCTATCCGACATGACTATTCGGCTGTTTTTCAAGGACCTAATACAAACACATTAGTCAAAGATCCTCTATATGACAAGAGTATTCGGGGGTTTTTTAAGGACCTAATATAAACACATTGGTCAAAGATCCTCTTTTTGACACCCAAATAATAAAACAACCAAATAATAAAACAAGGTGACTCGGTAAAGAATCTGGGTGTTATCTTCGACCCAACTCTCTCCTTTGAGTCACACATTAAAAGCGTTACTAAAACGGCCTTCTTTCATCTCCGTAATATCGCTAAAATTCGCTCCATTTTGTCCACTAAAGACGCCGAGATCATTATCCATGCGTTTGTTACGTCTCGCCTCGACTACTGTAACGTATTATTTTCGGGGCTCCCCATGTCTAGCATTAAAAGATTACAGTTGGTACAAAATGCGGCTGCTAGACTTTTGACAAGAACAAGAAAGTTTGATCACATTACGCCTGTACTGGCTCACCTGCACTGGCTTCCTGTGCACTTAAGATGTGACTTTAAGGTTTTACTACTTACGTATAAAATACTACACGGTCTAGCTCCATCCTATCTTGCCGATTGTATTGTACCATATGTCCCGGCAAGAAATCTGCGTTCAAAAGATTCCGGCTTATTAGTGATTCCTAGAGCCCAAAAAAAGTCTGCGGGCTATAGAGCGTTTTCCGTTCGGGCTCCAGTACTCTGGAATGCCCTCCCGGTAACAGTTCGAGATGCTACCTCAGTAGAAGCATTTAAGTCTCACCTTAAAACTCATATGTATACTCAAGCCTTTAAATAGACCTCCTTTTTAGACCAGTTGATCTGCCGCTTCTTTTCTTTCTCCTATGTCCCCCCCTCCCTTGTGGAGGGGGTCCGGTCCGATGACCATTGATGAAGTACTGGCTGTCCAGAGTCGAGACCCAGGATGGACCGCTTGCCTGTATCGATTGGGGACATCTCTACACTGCTGATCCGCCTCCGCTTGAGATGGTCTCCTGTGGACGGGACTCTCGCTGCTGTCTTGGATCCGCTTTGGACTGAACTCTCGCGGCTGTGTTGGAGCCACTGTGGATTGAACTTTCGCAGCATCATGTTTGACCCGCTCGACATCCATTGCTTTCGGTCCCCTAGAGGGGGGGGGGGGGTTGCCCACATCTGAGGTCCTCTCCAAGGTTTCTCATAGTCAGCATTGTCACTGGCGTCCCACTGGATGTGAATTCTCCCTGCCCACTGGGTGTGAGTTTTCCTTGCCCTTTTGTGGGTTCTTCCGATGATGTTGTAGTCGTAATGATTTGTGCAGTCCTTTGAGACATTTGTGATTTGGGGCTATATAAATAAACATTGATTGATTGAATATTCTGATGTTTTCAAGGATATACTACAGAGACACTAGTCAAAGATCCTCCATAAAACAAGATTATTCTAATGTTTTCAACAACCTAATACAAAAACCCTTTCAAAGATCCTCTATGAGACGAGATTAGTCACTGTTTTCAAGGACCCACTACAAAACCATTTGTCAAAGATTCTCTATAAAAACAGGATTATTTTGCATTTTTTAAGGATTTACTAAAAAAAAAACCAATAGTCAAAAACCCTCTATAAGGCAGGATCCTTGTCCAGTTTTTAAGAATCTATTAATTACACAAGTCCTAGTCAAAGATCCTTTATACGACATAACTTTTTGGATGTTTTTCAAGGACCTAATACAAACACATTAGTCAAAGATCCTCTATACGACAAAAGTATTCGGGTTTTTGTAAGGACCTAATGCAAACACATTGGTCAAAGATCCTCTATATGACAGGAACATTCTGGTGTTTTCAAGGATCTACTACAAAGACACTAGTCAAAGATCCTCCATAAAACAAGATTATTGTAATGTTTTCAACAACCTAATACACCAAACTGGCCCAAAACCCTCTATGAGACATGATTATTCTGCTCTTTCCAAGGACCCAATACACAACCACTTGTCAAAGACCCTCTATAAAAACAGGATTATTCTGCACTTTTAAGGATCCACTACAAAAAACAAGTCAAAGATCCTCTATAAGGAAGGATCATTGTCCAGTTTTTAAGAATCTATTAATTACACAATCACTAGTCAAAGATCCTTTATATGACATGACTTTTTGAATGTTTTTCAAGGACTTGATACAAACACTTTAGTCAAAGATCCTCTATATGACAAGAGTATTCGGGGTTTTTTTAAGGGCCTAATACAAACACATTGGTCAAAGATCCTCTATATGACAGGAACATTCTGATGTTTTCAAGGCTCTACTACAAAGACACTTGTCAAAAATCCTCCATAAAACAAGATTATTGTAATGTTTTCAACAACCTAATACACAAAAACTGGCCCAAGATCCTCTATTAGACATGATTATTTTGCTCTTTCCAAGGACCCAATACAAAACCACTTGTTAAAGATCCTCTATTAAAAATGATTATTCTGCACTTTTTAAGGACCTAATACAAACACATTAGTCAAAGATTTTCTATATGACAGGAGTATCGTGATGTTTCCAAGGACCCACTACAAAACTACTTGTCAAAGACCCTCTATAAAGCAGGATTATTCCGCACTTTTTAATGATCTACTACAAGAAACAATAGTTGAAGATCCTCTATAAGACAGGATCCTTGTCCAGTATTTAACAATCTATTAATTACACAATCACTAGTCAAAGATCCTCTATACGACTTGACTATTTGGCTGTTTTTCAAGGACCTAACACAAACACATTAGTCAAAGATCTTCTGTATGACAAGAGTATTTAGGGTTTTTTTAATGACCTAATACAAACACATTGGTCAAAGATCCTCCATAAAACGAAATTATTCAAATATCCTCTATAAAAACGGGACAATTCTGGTCTTTTAAGGATCCACTATAAAAAAACAATAGTCAAAGATTCGCTATAAGACAGGATCCTTGTCCAGTTTTTAAGAATCTATTAATTACACAAGCACTAGTCAAATATCCTTTATATGGCATGACTTTTTGGATGTTTTTCAAGGACCTAATACAAACACATTGGTCAAAGATCCTCTATATGACAGGAACATTCTGATGTTTTCAAGGATCTACTACAAAGACACTTGTCAAAAATCCTCCATAAAACAAGATTATTGTAATGTTTTCAACAACCTAATACACAAAAACTGGCCCAAGATCCTCTATGAGACATGATTATTCTGCTCTTTCCAAGGACCCAATGCAAAACCACTTGTCAAAGATCCTCTATTAAACATGATTATTCTGCACTTTTTAAGGACCTAATACAAACACATTAGTCAAAGATTTTCTATACAACAGGAGTATCGTGATGTTTCCAAGGACCCACTACAAAACCACTTGTCAAAGACCCTCTATAAATCAGGATTATTCCGCACTTTTTAATGATCTACTACAAGAAAGAATAGTTGAAGATCCTCTATAAGACAGGATCCTTGTCCAGTTTTTAACAATCTATTAATTACACAATCACTAGTCAAAGATCCTCTATACGACTTGACTATTTGGCTGTTTTTCAAGGACCTAACACAAACACATTAGTCAAAGATCTTCTGTATGACAAGAGTATTCAGGTTTTTTTTAATGACCTAATACAAACACATTGGTCAAAGATCCTCCATAAAACAAAATTATTCAAATATCCTCTATAAAAACGGGACAATTCCGGTCTTTTAAGGATCCACTACAAAAAAACAATAGTCAAAGATCCGCTATAAGACAGGATCCTTGTCCAGTTTCTAAGAATCTATTAATTACACAAGCACTTGTCAAATATCCTTTATATGGCATGACTTTTTGGATGTTTTTCAAGGACCTAATACAAACACATTAGTCAAAGATTCTCTATATGACAGGACTATTTTGATGTTTTCAAGGACCTACCACAAAAGACACTAGTCAAAGATCCTCCATAAAACCAAATTATTCAAAGATCCTTTATACGACATGACTTTTTGGATATTTTTCTAGGACCTAATACAAACACATTAGTCAAAGATTGTCTACATGACAGGTGCATCACGCTGAACCTCAGATCCTCTATTTGACAATAGAATTTGCTATTTTTAAGGAGAAACACTTGTCAAAGATCCTTTACAAAACAGACGTGTTACTCCTTAGAACATTCTACATGAAAACATGTCTAATAAGAAAGATGGAAGGTACATTCAGGTACAAAAAGATGTTTTCCACTCACAGTTTGAGCCTCTTTATCCTTCTCTTCACCGTCTGCTCCTCGCTGAATACTGAAGAAGAAGAAGAAAGAAAGAAAGAAAGAAAAGGAATGTTTGAATCACTTTGAGGGAGGAGAGTCATCTTCCCACACACATTTCACACATATCTTTGCAATCACATCAACACACACAAAGATGTCTCCCATGGAGGAAGAGGAGGGAGGTGAGATGATGATGAAGATGAAGATGAAGGGAAGAATGGAGGAGCAGATGAGAGAAAGAATGACATCAGCAAAGGTTCCGCTGAGTCATCTCCAACTTCCTCTAACGCACTCCACTTATGACTTCAGTGTGTGTGTGTGTGTGTGTGTGTGTGTGTGTGTGTGTGTGTGTGTGTGTGTGTGTGTCATGAGAAAATGTCGAGCAACAAGCAGGCAGACATAAACTTCCTTTCTTCCCAACAATCCCCAGAGAAAATGTTTTTTTTCCACTTTGATCCATCCGAGGATGAAATGGACACGTGCTATTTTTAAGAACATTACTCAAGTATGTCAAAGATTGATCGAAGAACAACTGAGGTGCTCTTTTTAAGGACATATAACAACTGTGCTCTTGTAGAGGATCTGTTGCAAAAGCACGAGTCAAAGATCCTGTATTTAAAAAGGGTGCTGTGTTGTTTGTGAGGATCTATTGCAAAAATGCAAGTCTAAGATCCCCTTTATGAAAAGGGTGCTGCGCTGTTTTTGAGGCGCTATTGCAAAAAAAATTGAGTCAAAGATCCTGTATATGAAGAGTGCTGTGCGGTTTTTTTTTTGGTTTTTTTTGTATCTACTGCAAAAACATGGTTCAGAGATTCTCTATAGGAAAAGAACGCTGTGCTGTTTTTGAGAAACTACTGCAAAAGCGTAATTTGAGGATCTACTGCAAAAGTGTAATTTATAACAGTCTAAATAAAAACAGTGCCGTTTGTGAGGCTCTATTTCAAAAACCCGGGTAAAACATCCTCTATGTGAAGAATGCTGTGCTGTTTTTGAGGATCTACTGCAAAAGCTTTTTTTTAAACAATCTAAATAAAAACAGTGCCAATTGTGAGGCTTTATTGCAAAAACATGGGTCAAAGATCCTCTATATAAGAAGTGTGTTGTGCTGTTTTTGAATATCTACTGCAAAAACATAATTTTGAATAATCTAAATAAAAAGTGCTGTTTTTGAGGCGTCATTGCAAAAAAACATGAGTCAATGATCCTGTATAAGAAGACTGCTGTGCGTTTTTCTTAAGTATCTAATGCAACAACACAGGTCAAAGATTCTCGTTATGAAAAGAGTGCTGTGCTGTGTTTAAGGATCTACTGCAAAAGTATCATTTAAAACAATCTAAATAAAAAATAGTGCCGTTTGTGAGGCTCTATTGCAAAAACACGGGTCAAAGATCCTCTATATGAAAAGAGTGTTGTGCTGTTTTTGAGGATATACTGCAAAAGCGTAATTTGAGGATCTACTGAAAAGTGTATTTTAAAACATTTTACATAAAAACAGTGCCGTTTGTGAGGCTCCATTGCAAAAACCCGGAGAAAATATCCTCTGTATGTGAAGAATGCTGTGCTGTTTTTGAGGATCTACTGCAAAAGCTCATTTTAAAACAATCTAAATAAAAACAGTGCTGTTTGTGAGGATCTGTTGCAAAAACATGGGTCAAAGATCCTCTATATGAGAAGTATGTTGTGCTGTTTTTGAATACCTTCTGCAAAAACATCATTTAGAATCATCTAAATAAAAAGTGCTGTTTTGAGGCGTCATTGCAAAAAACATGAGTCAAAGATCCTGTATATGAAGAGTGCTGAGCTTTTTTTTTTTAGTATCTACTGCAACAACACAAGTCAAAGATTCTCGATATGAAAAGAATGCTGTGCTGTTTTTAAGGATCTACTGCAAAAGTATCATTTAAAACAATCTAAATAAAAACAGTGCAGTTTGTGAGGCTCTATTGCAAAAATACGGGTCAAAGATCCTCTATATGAAAAGAGTGCTGTGCTGTTTTTGAGGATCTACTGCAAAAGCGTAATTTGAGGATCTACTGAAAAAGTGTATTTTAAAACAATCTAAATAAAAACTGCCGTTTGTAAGGTTCTATTGCAAAAACCCGGGTAAAAGATCCTCTATATTTGAAGAATGATATGCTGTTTTTGAGGATCTACTGCAAAAGCGTAATTTAAAGCAATCTACCGGTAAATAAAAACGTTTTTTGAGGCGCCATTGTAAAAAAAACATGAGTCAAAGATCCTGTGTATGAAGAGTGCGCTGTTTTTTTTTTTTGTATCTACTGCAAAAACACGAGTAAGATTCTTTATATGAAAAGAGTACTGTGCTGTTTTTGAAGACCTACTGCAAAAGCGTGATTTAAAACAATCTAAATAAAAACAGTGCCATTTGTGAGGCGCCGTTGCAAAAAACATGAGTCAAAGGTCCTGTATATGAAGAGTGCTGTGCGTTGTTTGTAATATCTACTGCAAAAACACGAGTCAAACATTGTCTATATGAAAAGAGTGATGTGCTGTTTTTGAGGATCAATTGCTAAGGCGTAATTTGAGGATCTACTGCAAAAGCGTAATTTAAAACAGTTTGAATAAAAACATTGCTGTTTGTGAAACTCTATTACAAAAACACGGGTCAAAGATCCTCTATTTGAGAAGAGTGTTGTGCTGTTTTTGAAGATCTACTGCCAAAGCTTAATATGAGGATCTACTACAAAAGCATAATTTAAAACAATCTAAATAAAAACAGTGCCGTCTGTGAGGCTCTATTGCAAAAACACGAGTCAAAGATCCTCTATATGAGAAGAGTGCTGTGCTGTTTTCAAGATCTACGGCAAAAGCATAATTTAGAATCATCTAAATATAATCTGTTCTGTTTTTGAGGCGCAATTGCAAAAAACACTAGTCGAAGATCCTGTATAAGAAGAATGATGTGCGTTTTTTAGGATCTACTGCAAAAACACGAGTCAAAGATTCTCCATATGAAAAGAGTGCTGTTTTTGAAGATCTAAAGCAAAAGCGTAATTGAATACAATGCCGTTTGTGAGGCTCTATTGCAAAAACACGGGTCAAAGATCCTCTATTTGAGAAGAGTGCTGTGCTGTTTTTCAAGATCTACTGCAAAAACATAATTTAGAATCATCTAAATATAATCAGTTCTGTTTTTGAGGCGCCATTGCAAAAAACACTAGTCGAATATCCTATATAAGAAGAATACTGTGCGTTTTTTTAGTATCTACTGCTAAAACACGAGTCAAAGATTCTCTATATGAAAAGAGTGCTGTGCTGTTTTTGAAGATCTACAGCAAAAGCGTAATTGAAAACAATGCCGTTTGTGAGGCTCTATTGCAAAAACACGGGTCAAAGATTGTCTATATGAGAAGAGTGTCGTGCTGTTTTTGAAGATGTACTACAAAAACATAATTTACAATCATCTAAATAAAAACAGTGCTGTTTAGGAGGCGCCATTGCAAAAAACACTAGTCGAAGATCCTGTATATGAAGAGTGCTGTGTGTTTTCTTTTTTTTAGTATCGTCTGCAAAACCATGTATCAAAGATTCTCTATATGAAGAGAGTGCTGTGCTGTTTTTGAGGATCTACTGCAAAAGCGTAATTTAAAACATTCTAAATTAAAACAGTGGCGTTTGTGAGGCTCTATTGCAAAAACACGGGTCAAAGATCTTCTATATGAGAAGAGTGCTGTGCTGTTTTTGAAGATCTACTGCAAAAACACGAGTCAAAGAGTCTCTATTTGAAAAGAGTGCTGTGCCAGTTTTGAAGATCTACTGCAAAAATATAAACTAAAATTATCTAAATAAAAAAGTGCCGTTTTGATGATCTACTGCAAAAACATGAGTAAAAGGTCCTCTATATGAAAAGGGTGCTCTGCTGTTTTTGAGACGCCATTACAAAAAAAATTGAGTCAAAGATCCTGTATATTAAGAGTGCTAAGCAGCAAAAATGCAAGACAAAAATATTCTATAAGAAAAGTTTGCGATGCCGTTTTTGAGGATCTATTGCAAAAACGCAATTTGAAAACATTAAATCAGTGCTGTATTTGAGAATCTATTGCAGAAACACGAGTCAAAGATCCTCTAAATGACAATAGTGCTGGGATAATGTTTCTGAGGATTTACTGCAAAAACTCAAGTCAAAGATCCTCCAAATAAAGAGGATAAATGCTAGTCAGAGATCTTTTTATATGACATGAGTGCTGTGCTATTTTTAAGCACCTACAAAACCTAAAACATGCACCAGTCAAAGATCCTCTATATGATTAAAAAGATGCAACAATGCTATTCAAAGATCCTCTATATAAAAAGGAAAAGGAGCGCTCTGCTGTTTTTGAGGATGCATTGCATGAACTCAAGTCAAAGATCCTCGATATTGAAAATAGTGATGTGCTGTTTTTAAAGATGTACTGCAAAGATCCTCTATATAAAGAGTTTGCAGCTGTTTTAAAGGACCCATGCCAAAAATGCTAGTCTGGCATATTTTTAAAGGACAGGAGTGTTGCGCTGTTTTCTGAAAAATACTACAACCAACTTATTTCAAAGATCCTCTATATAAAAGGAAAAGGGGTGCTTTGTTGTTAAAGAACATACTTAATTATGGGACGGCGTGGCGCAGTGGAAGAGTGGTCGTGCGCAACCCGAGGGTCACTGGTTCAATCCCCACCTAGAACCAATCTCGTCACGTCCGTTTTGTCCCGAGCAAGACACTTCACCCTTGCTCCTGATGGGTGCTGGTTGGCGCCTTGGATGGCAGCTCCCTCCATCAGTGTGTGAATGTGTGTGTGAATGGGTAAATGTGGAAGAGGTGTCAAAGCGCTTTGAGTACCTTGAAGGTAGAAAAGCGCTATACAAGTACAACCCATTTATCATTTAATTAAAAATGCCAAGTCAAAGCTCCTCTATATAAAGAGTGGTGTGCTGTTTTCAGAAAAAAATACAAACAATGCTATTCAAAGATCCTCTATATGAAAGGAAAACGGGCGCTTTGCCATTTAAGGACGTACTTAAAAATGTAAAGTCAAAGATCCTCTATATAAAAAGTTTGCAGCTTTTTTAAAGGACCCGTGCCAAAAATGCTCTTCAGAGATATTGTTATATGACCGGAGTGTTGTGCTGTTTTCAGAAAAATACTACAATAACTCTATTCAAAGATCATCTATATAAAAAGAAAAAGGGGTGCTTTGTTGTTTAAGAACTTAATTAAAAATTCCAAGTCAAAGCTCCTCTATATAAAGAGTGGTGTGCTGTTTTCAGAAAAAAATACAACAATGCTAGCCAAAGATCCTCTATGTGGAAGGAAAACGGGTGTTTTGCCATTTAAGGACATACTTAAAAATGTAAAGTCAAAGATCCTCTATATAAAGAGTTTGCAGCTGTTTTAAAGGACCCGGGCCAAAAATGCTAGTCAGAGATATTTTCATATGACAGGAGTGTTGTAGTATTGCACAAAAAACTCTATACAAAGATCCTCTATATGAAAAGTGAAAAGGGTGTTTTGTTGTTTAAGAACATAATTAAAAATGCCAAGTCAAAGCTCCTCGATATAAAGAGTGGTGTGCTGTTTTCAGAAAAAATACAACAATGCTATTCAAAGATCCTCTATATAAAAAGGACAACGGGCACTTTGCCATTTAAAGACATACTTAAAAATGTCAAGTCAAAGATCCTCTATATAAAGAGTTTGCAGCTATTTTAAAAGGACCCGTGCCAAAAATGCTAGTCAGAGATATTTTTAAAGGACAGGAGTGTTGTGCTGTTTTCAGAAAAATACTACAACCAACTCATTTCAAAGATCCTCTATATAAAAGGAAAAGGGGTGTTTTGTTGTTAAAGAACATACTTAATTAAAAATGCAAAGTCAAAGCTCCTCTATATAAAGAGTGCTGTACTGATTTCAGGAAAAAATACAAACAATGCTATTCGAAGATCCTTTATATGAAAGTAAAACAGGCACTTTGCCATTCAAGTACATACTTCAAAATGTAAAGTCAAAGATCCTCTATATAAAAGAATTTGCAGCTGTTTTAAAAGGACCTGTGACAAAAATGCTAGTCAGAGATATTTTTATATGACAGGAGTGTTGTGCTGTTTTCAGAAAAATGCTACAACAACTCTATTCAAAGATCCTCTATATAAAAATAAAAAGGGGTTCTTTGTAGTTTAAGAACATAATTAAAAATTCCAAGTCAAAGCTCCTCAATATAAAGAGTGGTGTGCTGTTTTCAGAAAAAATACAACAATGCTATTCAAATATCCTCTATATGAGAGTTAAACGGGGGATTTGTCATTTAAGGACATACTTAAAAATATAAAGTCAAAGATCCTCTATATAAAAGAGTTTGCAGATGTTTTAAAGTACCCATGACAAAAATGCTAGTCCGAGATATTTTTATATGACAGGAGTGTTGTGGTGTTTCAGAAAAATGCTTACAATAACTCTATTCAAAGATCCTATATATATATATATATATATATATATATATATATACATACATACACAGGGTTGCTTTTTTGTTTAACAACATACTTAATTAAAAATGCCAAGTCAAAGCTCCTCTATATAAAGAGTGGTGTGCTGTTTTCAGAAAAAAATACAAACAATGCTAATCGAAGATCCTCTATATGAAAAAAGGAAAACGGGCACTTTGCCATTTGAGGACATCCTTAAAAATGTAAAGTCAAAGATCCTCTATATAAAGAGTTTGCAGCTGTTTTAAAGGACCCGTGCCAAAAATGCTAGTCAGAGATTTTTTTATATGACAGGAGTGTTGTAGTATTGCACAACCACTCTATTCAAAGATCCTCTATATAAAAAGGAAAGGGGTGCTTTGTTGTTAAAGAAGATACTTAATTAAAAAGGCCAAGTAAAAGCTCCTCTATATAAAGAGTGGTGTGCTGTTTTCAGGAAAAAATACAACAATGCTAGTCATAGATCCTCTATATGAAAGTAAAACAGGCACTTTGCCATTTAAGGACATACTTAAAAATGTCAATTCAAAGATCCTCTATAAGTAGTGATGTGCTGTTTTTAAGCACTCAAAGATCGTGTATAAGGAGTGATCTGCAGTTTATAAGCACCCACTCAAAAAGCCAAAGATCCTCTATAAGGAGTGATGTGCTGTTTTTATGCACACCCACTGAAAAAGCCAAAGATCCTTTATTTGGATGACGATGTCAGACACTTGTATGTCAGTGTGATGTCATCGTGGGTTGGTGTGAATTTGTAGACGCGGGATTTTTTTGGACTTTAGTCATTTTTCCGCACACTCGGTGGTCTGTCTGATGGCGGAATCGCACACCCACGCACATCTGGTCCAGGTGAGTCATGCTGTGACAAATCCTTCTTGGAGACCCAGGACCTCTTCCTGACCCAACCCTAAAGTACTTGATGTCATTGAACGCACCATTGACTTCATTAACTAAGTTAAACCTCATCCGGTCTTTCTAAATTACTTTCTTGTTTTAAACAGCAAAATAGACGTAGAAGCTTGTGTGACTACTTTTGGACACTACTAGATTTTGGGTGTATTGTTCCTTTAAGACAAACTATCGTTATTATTAGCTGTGCGAACCAAGTCTTGTAAGCTTCTCACCAAGTGCTCTCATTGTTGACTAAACGCAACTACAAATCAATATTAAATCAATACAGCCAGCTGACACCACCTGAAATCAATCAAAAAAAGGCCCAACTGACAAAGGGGGCGGGGCTTCAAGAGGTTCAGCCATACTGGGAAACATCGCCCTCCAGTGGCAGACATGAGGAAGCACACTTTCAACAGAAAAAATACTTGCAAAAATAAACAATAATTCTCTTTTTTAATGAAGTAACAAATCAACGATATGTTATTATTGTATGAGTGCGTAAACAAATGTTACTCAAGTGCAATAAATAATTTTTTTTAGCACATTTAATATTTTTAAAAAATATTTTAAAAATATTAGATGTGCTGCACTTTTTGATGTTTACCGTATTGTTGAAAATATAAAAATATAAAACTAAAATATATTCAATAGGTGAGAATATTTTTTTAAAGGAGGACATTTTGGGGGGGGCGTTTACTAAAAAAATAAAATAAAAATAAAAAAGTGTAATTTTCTCATTCAGCCAGCAGATGGCAGCAGAGCTGGACAACCATGCAATTATCCCTGCTGCCACCGAGAGGCGCTCCAACACTACTGTGGAAAGCAAACAACAACGTGGGACTTTATTGGCGTTTTGCATTTTCGATTTGATTTTGAATCCTGTTGGGAATTAACAAGACAGCTTTACCCAACAAAAATATTAATGCAAACATTTTTTTTCTACAAAACTAAAACTAAATTTTTGCTGAATGCCAATATTGACACTTTTAATGCGAGGTGACATTCACCTTGTGATCCTTTATTTGTTTATTCAAAGTAAATCATACGATAAGAGTGCTTTGCTGTTTTATATAACACAGACACACACACACACACACACACACACACGTGTTTAAAGATTTGTATTTACAACATTATTAATTTATACCATACATCCATCTTCTTCCGCTTATCCGAGGTCGGGTCGCGGGGGCAGCAGCCTAAGCAGGGAAACCCCATATATAATATATACCTACTATGCAAATATAAAAAAGCGAGTTGTGGAAAATGAATTGGAATTTTACAAGAAAAAGGTCACCATTTCACAAGAAAAACTTCAAATTTTGGCAGTATTTTAATAAAAGTTATAATTTTACTCAACGGAAGTCAAAATTTTACAAGATATTGTGCAATATTACGATAAAAGTTGGAATTTTATAAGAAAAGCTTAAAATGTTGGCAATTTTATGAAAAGAGTCGTAATTTTACTCGACAAAAGTCACAATTTTATGAGAACACTTTGAAATGTTGGCAATATTATAATAATCGAAATTGTATTTAGCAAAAGTCATAATTTTACTTGAAAAATGTGACCATTTTACAAGAACAACAAAACAATTGAAAATATTGTGATAAAAGTCAGAATTGTATACGACAAATGTCACCATTTTGCATTAAAAAGCAATAATTTTACGCGAAAATATTGCAATATTACGGAAACAGAAAGAATATGAGAAATTGTTCCCAATTTTGTAGGAAAAAAGTCGATACATTGTGAGAAAAAGATTGGTTTTAGTTCATTTTTATTGATTTTCTTTTTATTTTTTTGTAATTGGTTTTTAATCTTCATTATTTACTTCAAGTTACTACAGTATGTCTCTATATACATATTGTTTTATTTTATTTTTTTAAATAAATGTTGGCCAAAGGGGGCGCATTTCAATTTCTTACACACACTTGTTATTTCATATATTGACCAAAAGAGGGAGCACTTTTAAAACTGACACAGTCAATTTAAAAATTCCTCCTTTTTGGAGCCACCCTCATTTTGGTAGATTTCACCACCAGGTGTGCAAAATGAGACATTCTCTCTTAGATGCAATGGTTTTCCGTATTGGGACCATGATTTATATCCTAACTTGTTCACACCTCCTCATATGGAAGCTACTTTTCCTTGTTCATGTCTCAAGAAGGGTAAAAATACAACACACACACACACACACACACACACACACAAAAGTGTTTTTAACACATTTAAACACACTCTTCATAACACAGGAAGTAGCATCTGTCCTCTGCAGATTTGATACTTTTGACACACTGTTGAAGTGTAGCGGAAACAAGTCAACAGTAGTAGTAAATAATAGTACAAAATAACTATAAAGTAATGTTAAAAATCTTAAATTATTGTAAATATATGCGAAAACAATAAAAGCCTTCTTAAAACTGTTTAAAAATGTGTGCAAAAATGTTTACGTTGTCACGACCCGACTTCCTGTTCCTGCCGACTCTCCCTGTCCTTTGTTTTCCGACACAACCACGCCGCTCGTGTTTGAAAAGATGCCAACTGATCCGAAAGGACATCCAGTGTCACATAAATCAGTACAAGAACCCTACTGATTTTAAAAAGGACATGGATCAGGTTTTGGGGGGCCAATTGATAATAAAAGACATAGATCCTTTTAACTAAAGTCACTGTAAAGCAAGAACTCTATTGATTTTAAAATACATTTGCAACCCAGTGACAGATCAGCAGGTACAAGACCACTATTGATTTTAGTGGGTGTTTTGACCAAGGGCTCCAGAACCCTACTGATTTTAATGTGCTAAGTCTATGTAGTATGCCAGAGGGGTCCAAAGTGTGGCCCGCTGAAAAAATGTTAACGGGTGCTGCAGGTTCTAAAAATAGAGTATAAAAAAAAAAAAAAAATTTTTTTTAATTAAAACAAGTGGAATAAAAGAGTATAAGGTGAAATATAACAAAAAAATAACAAAAAATAATTCATCCTTCCATCTTCTTCCGCTTATCTAAATCAATGTTGTTATAAATTATTGACCTATTAAAGGCTCCAATTACTTCACACACAAAAATTTGCAGAGAAAATAATGCACATTTTGTGTGTTTGTAATAAAAAAAAGCTTTCTATGACAAAAAAGTGGATTGAAAAATAAAACATTGAAAATGATACAAACTTATAATCGACGGATATATTTGAAATTGATCCAAAGATTTAAACGTTGCAAGTAAAATATATATATAAATAATAATCTGTGATTTATTTTTAGCACTTATTTGAGTGGGCCCCTTTTGGGTCTGTATATTATTATTTTATTTTTTTTTATTTTTTTTACTGGGTCCAAACATGAGGGGAGCCTTAATGGTTAAAAATAATAATAATAATAAATAATATTGATAAAATTAGGTATGTAATGAGGTGGCGACTTGTCCAGGGTGTACACCGCCTTCCGCCCGAATGCAGCTGAGATAGGCTCCAGGGAACCCAAAAGGGACAAGCGGTAGAAAATGGACGGATGGAAAAAAATTCAGCTTGTCTCTTTTGGGGTCCCTGGAGCCTATCTCAGCTGCGTTCGGACGGGAGGCGGTGAACACCCTGGACAAGTCGCTACCTCATCGCATACCGAATTTTATTAATATTATTTATTATTATTATTTTTAACGTTTAAGGCTCCCCTCATGTTTGGACCCAGTAAAAAAAAAAAAAAAAAATCAGCTGCGTTCGGACGGAAGGCGGCAGCGTAGACCCTGGGCAAGTCGCTACCTCATCGCAGGAATTCAGTATATTGTATTGGTTATCCAAATAAAAACTATCAAAAGGGCCCCCGCATGCTTTAATTTATGAGTGTGCGGCCATTTGTGGCGAAAGTTACGACACCCCTGTACTTTGCAAAATGTTCCACAGCACCCTGAAGGATTTGAAGACTTAGAGCAGGGGTATCGAACGTACGACCCGCGGGCAATGAGCCCAAAAAAATTAAATGAAAGAAACTGCTGTTCTAAATGTGTCCACCAGATGGCACAATAGCAATTAGTTGTGTCTTTGTAGATCAGGGGTAGGGAACCTATGGCTCGCGAGCCAGATGTTGCTCTTTTGATGACTGCATCTGGCTCTCTGATAAATCTGGGCTGACATTGCTTAACACGATAAGTAATGAATAATTCCACTTGTAATCACAGCGTTAAAAATAATAAATTATTCTCATGCATTTTTAATCCGTCCATCCGTTTTCTACCGCACCTGTTCAAGAAGTTGCGTCAATGGTAAGAAGTTATTTATTTATTATTGGTTTGTGTGGGTCTTGCCCTCCTGGGGGTTCTTCAGACCCCCAAGCACCGACATGAGAGCCTGTTTCAGGGTTACAATATTGTTTTATTTTTCAATAAATCTCTCAGTTGTTTTCCAGCAATTGTATTTCCAGCCCCAACCCAGTCTCTCCTCCTGGCTGCTGCTTATAACAGAGCGACAGGTGATTAAATAACAAGGCCCAGGTGGGCCGTCTACGCACCTGTCGCTGCAGGCCCGCAGGCCACGCCCCCTCCACAGTTAGCTTCAGAATAATAATGTTATTACAAAGAATAAGAGACCTATTATACTCTAGAAATGTTGGTCTGACTTAAAAATGCACGCGTTTAGTGGTGTTCAGTGTTAAAAAAAAAAATTATATGGCTCTTACGGAAATATATTTCAAAATATTTGGCTTTTTGGCTCTCAGCCAAAAAGGTTCCCGACCCCTGTTGTACATGATGCTACATATATAAAAAAAAATAAAAATAAACCACACGACATTAGTGCACTAGTCGAGGAAAATTTGCAAACTACATAAATAACATCCGGTAATTTGATTTTGATATTTTTTTAAAAATCTTGATAGAATAAAAATGAGTTGACTGATGAACATTATCACATCATTTATTCAGAAAGTATAAATAACGACAAATAAAGATAGAATGCTATTAAAGGCCTACTGAAATTAGATTTTCTCATTTAAACAGGGATAGCAGGTCCATTGTATGTGTCATACTTGATCATTTCGCGATATGGCCATATTTTTGCTGAAAAGATTTAGTAGAGAACATCGACGATAAAGTTTGCAACTTTTGGTCGCTAATAAAAAAGCCTTGCCTGTACCGGAAGTAGCAGACAATGTGCGCGTGACGTCACGGGTTGTGGAGCTCCTCACATCCTCACATAGTTTACAATCATTGCCACCAGCAGCGAGACCGAGAAAGCGAAGGTTTTCCCATTAATTTGAGTGAGGACAAAAGATTTGTGGATGAGGAAAGTGAGAGTGAAGGACTAGAAAAGAAAAAAAAAACTAGACGGCAGAGCGATTCAGATGTTATTAGACAAATTTACTAGGATTATTCTGGAAAATCCCTTATCTGCTTATTGTGTTACTAGTGTTTTAGTGAGATTATATGGTCGTACCTGTAAATCGGAGGGGTGTGGCCACGGGTGTGGTGACCGCCAGTGTCTCCGAGGGAAGCCACGTTTCTCGACGAGGCGAAGGCAGCCAGTGGGACCGGGCTGAGATTTTTTTTTTTCCCCCTCCACCACGGTGGAAGCATCCGACGGTCTGGGGCGGCCAGCGGGAGGAGGCAAGAGAGTCCGCAGCTGCCTCTTTGACAGGTGCAGGAGGAACGACGCAAGCTCTCCGCTCATGTCTACGGTAAGAGCAGACTTATTACCACCATTTTCTCACCGAAACCTGCCGGTTGACATGTGGTAGGGAACCATGTTCGCTTGACCGCACTGTTCCATAGTACAGCTTCACCGTCATCTTTCGGGAATGTAATCAAGGAAACACCAGCTGTGTTTGTGTTGCTAAAGGTGGCCGCAACACACCGCTCCCCACCTACATCTTTCTTCTTTGACGTCTCCATTATTAATTGAACAAATTGTAAAAGATTCAGCAACACAGAAGTCCATAATACTGTGGAATTATGCGATGAAAAGAGACGACTTATAGCTGTGAACGGTGCTGGACCATAATGTCATCTACAATGCGTGACGTCACGCGCATGCGTCATCATAGTGCGACGTTTTAGCATGATAGTTCCGCGCGAAATTTAAAATTGCAATTTAGTAAACTGAACCGGCCGTATTGGTGTGTGTTGCAATGTTAAGATTTCATCATTGATATACAGTGGGGCAAAAAAAGTATTTAGTCAGCAAGTTGTGCAAGTGTTGAGTTTATACCAAAAAGTTCTATTTTGGTTTCATCTGACCTCATGACATTCTCCCAATCCTCTGCTGTATCATCCATGTATCCATTTTGGTATAAACTCAATTCGTCGTGTTTGGAGGAAGAAGAATACTGAGTTGCATCCCAAGAACACCACACCTACTGTGAAGCATGGGGGTGGAAACATCATGCTTTGGGGCTGTTTTTCTGCTAAGGGGACAGGACGATTGATCCGTGTTAAGCAAAGAATAAATGGGGCCATGTATCGTGAGATTTTGAGCCAAAACCTCCTATCAGTGAGAGCTTTGAATGGTTGACCAAATACTTATTTTCCACCATAATTTACAAATAAATGCTTTAAAATTCCTACAATGTGAATTCCTGGATTTTTTTTCCACATTCTGTCTTTTACAGTTGAAGTGTACCTATGATGAAAATTATAGACCTCCGTCATCATTTTAAGTGGGAGAACTTGCACAATCGGTGTCTGACTAAGTACTCTTTTGCCCCACTGTATAAACTATCAGACTCCGTGGTCAGTAGTAGTGCGTTTCAGTAGGCCTTTAACCGCAACATCCATCCATCCATTTTCTACTGCTTATTCCCTTTGGGGTCGCGGAGGGCGCTGGTGCCTATCTCAGATACAATCGGGCAGAAGGCGGTGTACAACCTGGACAAGACGCCACCTTATCGCAATAACCGCAACATGTAAGAGTAAAAAAAAAAAAAAAACAACATTAGGATTTGTACACTTGTGCTTGTTCTATTTTCAAACAAAGAAAACAATCTGAAGTTGTCTTTATTTTTAAGTTATCGTGCCGTGATTTTACCGGTCCGGCCCACTTAGGAGTACATTTTTTCTCCACGTGGGCCCCGATCTAAAATTAATTTGACACCCCTGATTTAGACGATATAGAGCCAAAAGTCAAACAATTTACAAAAAAAAAAAAAAAACACTTATCTGAACATGTAAGCAAGAACTCTAATGGTTTTAATAGGCTCCCTATGCTCAGTGAGTGTAGGAGCAAGAATCTGGATTTTCTGAAGGCAGGATGTCAAAGGAAGACTATGCCACCCTATTGATTTTGAAAGGCGATGATTATGCAAACCCCACGTACAAGAACGCTATTGCTTTTGAAAATGACGTCACACCAAAACGCAGTGCACTGTTGCCATGGGCAACATGTCAAATATTCCCCATCGAAGACACCATGACGACTTCATTGATATTAAGAATGGTTTCCAGTGGGTGAAAAGGTAGCGTCGGTATAAATAGGAGGCGTTAACTTTCACTTCAGTGCACGCACACGCGCGCTTGACCTTTGTTGGCGTGTTTTGGCAGCAGCGTGGAAACGACAGGAAGTCTCCGGAGTAGCCACGGACGCAGGAGGAAACGGCCACCACAACACGCAACAATGCGATATGTCACGTCACAGAACAATCGTGTCTAAATAAAACCACATCTATTGTACACCCACGTGACTCATTTAGGAAAAGTCACGTCCGACTCCCCGTAATAGTGACGGTGGAGGGAAGTTGAGGGGTTCAAATACCGTTGGAAATGTGAATATCACGGAATTGACCAGCAAAATTACTGACGTCAAGTCTCCTCTGTTGCCTCGTATAATATCATATGAGCAATTGTTTGCTTAGTTGCTAGGCAACGGGACTCATATGCTGTGTCAATATTTGACTATTTTTACTTGCTGTGGTCAAATTATTTCTAAGCCTTTGGGAATCACGTTCAAACACATTTTTAAAAAAGTACAAAACACAAAATGGAACGTTCAAATAAAAACTGCGATTAGTCGTTCAAGCCATCCATTTCTACCGCTTGTCCCTTCGGCGTGCCAGTGGGTGCTGGAGCCTCTCTCAGCTGTATTAATTAGTACTTTCCGACAACTTTCAACGCACCATGCCACAGTAACTTCCTGACCTGAAGCGTTTTATCTTCTTCAAAATTCACACTCCCAGTTTTTTTTTTTTAATTGAGTGTTTCCGTCACATGAAACACACTTTTGTTTTGTCAATTTCCGAGAGAGGGGGGGGGGGGGGGGGGAGTGACATTGGCGGAATGTCACAAGAAAATGCAGGCAGCACGCGGTGACGTCATGCCAGTGAGGTGTGGGAGGATCAGCTGAGGGGTGTTGTCTTCAGGGCCCACTCGTAAATTGGAATTTTGTTTAAAAAAAAGTGTTCGAACTCGTTTCACTCTCACACACACACTTCCTAATTCATCTACACGCATTCTTATCGGTGTGTATAAAACTCAAGGCAAAGTTGGACACCGCTTCCTCATTTTTGGCGTAGTCTGTATTTGTGTGTAAACGTTGTGCTTTTTAATTCATTAATTAAAAAAAAAAAAGAAACAGCGAAGTGAGGGACTTACCTAATAACATCACTGGCGGCTTTGGGCCCCAAACTTTCCTGACTTGTACTTTCTTTTTGGAAAATGCAACTGGAGTCAGTTTCTGTTTTAAGTTTGCACTGGGGAACGAAACAAAAAAAGAGGCGGGAAAAGGCAACGCATTAGTAGGAAAAAAATGCTTTCTTTAATGACTTAATCTGCAAAAAATAAAAAGTCCTGCGTGTTGCAGCAAAGTGGAGTCACCAAATGTCTTTTAGAGCTGCACCATTCAGTCCCTGCGTGTAAAACCCACTTCCGCTCAGCCACGCCCACAAGACAATCACCCCTCCCTCCTCCACTCCCATGAATGGAAAGCGTCACCATTCTTGTCCAATAGCCAATCATGTGACAGTTTTGAATGAAATTTCAATTTGGTTGATTTTTTTTTTTTTTTTTTTTTTTGAAGAGACCTGAATGTGAACCTAGAACAGGGGTCGGCAACCTAAAATGTTGAAAAAGCCATATTGGACCAAAAGTATGTATTAAAAAAGAATCTGTCTATAGCCGTGTTATAATGAAGTTAAAGGTCTAATGATATAAGATTCTATGTGTCATACTTGATCATCTTGCGATATTGCCATATTTTTGCTGAAAGGATTTAGTAGAGAACATCCACGATAAAGTTTGCAACTTTTGGTGCTGATAAAAAAGCCTTGCCTTTACCGGAAGGAGCAGACGATGACGTTCTCACATTGTTTATAATGGGAGCCTCCAGCAGCAAGAACTATTCGGACCGAGAAAACGGCAATTTCCCCATTAATTTGAGCGAGGATGAAAGATTTGTGGATGATGATATTGATAACGAAGGACTACAAAAAAAAAAAGGCGATTGTATTGGGACGGATTCAGGTGTTTTTAGACACATTTACTAGGATAATTCTGGGAAATCCCTTATCTTTCTATTGTGTTGGTAGTGTTTTAGTGAGATTAAATAGTACCTGATAGTCGGAGGGGTGTGTCCACGGGTGTCTTGAGGCCAGTCTCTGAGGGAAGTCGACGTCAGCTGATCTCCGGTAAGAGCAGTTTTTTACCACAATTTTCTCACTGAAACCTGCCGGTTGACAAGTGCTCGGGATCCATGTTCGCTTGACCGCTCTGATCCATAGTAAAGCTTCACCTCCGTCCGGGAATTTTAAACAAGGAAACACTGTGTTTGTGTGGCTAAAGGCTAAAGCTTCCCACCTCCATCTTTCTACTTTGACGTCTTCATTATTAATTGAACAAATTGCAAAAGATTCAGCGACACAGATGTCCAGAATACTGTTAATTGCGAGATGAAAAGAGACGACTTTTAGCCGCAAATGGTACTGCGCTAATATGTCCTGACAGTCCGTGACGTCACGCGCACGCGTCATCATTCCGCAGCGTTGTTAACAGGAAACTCCGGGGGAAATTTAAAATTGCAATTTAGTAAACTAAAAAGGCCGTATTGGCATGTGTTGCAATGTTAATACTTCATCATCGATATATAAACTATCAGACTGCATGGTTGGTAGTAGTGGGTTTCCAATGATTGTCACACACACACACACTAGGTGTGGCAAAAGGATTCTCTGCATTTGACCCATCACCCTTGATCACCCCTTGAGAGGTGAGGGGAGCAGCAAGCCACGCTCGGGAATCATTTTTGGTGATTTAACCCCCAATTCCAATCCTTGATGCTGAGTGCCAAGCAGGAAGGTAATGGGTCCCATTTTTATAGTGTTTGGTATGACTCAGCCGGGGTTTGAACTCACAACCTACCGATCTCAGGGCGGACACTCTAACCACTAGGCCACTGTGTAAGGCAAGTGTATTTATTAGCCTACCATTTCGCAGGCTGATGCAAATTTTTGTTGGCAGAAATGTTAAATAGTAATATTTATTCTACATTTTTACAAAATTGGTAATAAAAAAGGCTATTCAGAGGGTGTGATAACTCCTGGAAATGACTGGTTTAAATGGCCAAAGGTAAAAATATGTGTGTTCAAGTTGAAAGAAACGGAAACTACAAATAAAATGACCTCAAATATATCTAAAATACGTGGCAAAATGATGCATTATGTACATCGATTAGCTTGCAGTCGTGCAGTGACCAAATATGCCTGATTAGCACTGCACACAAGTCAATAACATCAGCAAAGCTCACCTTTGTGGATTCACGCACAGCATAAAACGTTTGATGGACAAATACAGACAAAGGAGGACAACACGTACATGTAAACAAACTACGGTGCGTTCAAGGACTTCCGAAATTAGGAAAAATGGCGAGCGCCATATACTATCATCAGTGAAGCATGCTTAATGTAAAGAATGGGATTTTTAACAATTAGGAAGGTGTGGGTCACGGAACAGAAACCATACTTAAACAAAAAAATATATTTTTTTCCTCATCTTTTTCCATTTTCATACATTTTTGAAAAAACTCCAGGGAGCCACTAGGGCGGCGCTAAAGAGCCGCTTGTGGCTCGAAAGCCGACCCCCGTCCTACACCGAATATATAAAAAATTTACTGCTAGCGGGGGTGTATAAAATAGTCAGGAAGTTTCACGGATGCAAAGGATTCTGGGTATTTGTTGTGTTGCGTTTATGTTGTGTTACTGTGAGGATGTTCTCCCGAAATGTGTTTGTCGTTCTTATTTGGTGTGGCTTCACAGCGTGGCGCATATTACTAAGAGTGTTAAAATTGTTTATATCACAACCATTAGTGTACTCTGTGTCATCCAGTATGCCTTGCAGTCGTGTGCCACACACAACATATTGCTGGACTGGTAAACGGTTCGTACATGTTGTTGAAGGTATCAAAGGCAGTAGCTTCATAGCACGTCCTGATACTTATTAACTGGGTGACTGCTGGCAGTCATTCTAGACAATGTATGCGTCTCCTATTGTCTTCCTCGCTTTGTGACACGGGTCCTAAATGGCTCTTTGAGTGGTAAAGGTTGCCAATCCCTAAACCATATTTATCAAATATTTCTGAATGATTCAACCGCCACCCGCCCGAGTCTAATTAAAATTTATTTTTTCGTCATGTCACTTGCCCGACCCGCGGTTTATCCGCGGACTCCGGGGATGAGACCGCAAACCGCGCATCTCTATTAGGTACACTTCAACTGCGAGAGACAGAATGTGAAAAAAAATCCAGGAATTCACATTGTAAGAATTTTAAAGAACGGATTTGTACATATGGTGGAAAATAAGAATTTGGTCAATAACCAAAATTCAATTCAATACTTTGGGGCTGTCGCCGAGCAACACACTTTCAACTCCCTCCACAGATTCTTTATGGGGTTGAGGTCTGGAGACTGGCTTGGCCACTCCAGGAATTTCAAATGCTTCTTACGGAGCCACTCCTTCATTGCCCGGGCAGTGTGTTTGGGATCATTGTCATGCTGGAAGACCAAGCCACGTTTAATCTTCAAAGCTCTCACTGATGGAAGGAGGTTTTGGCTCAATATCTCACGATACATGGCCCCATTCATACTTTCCTTCACACGGATCAGTCATCCTGTCCCCTTAGCAGAAAAACAGCCCCAAAGCATGATGTTTCCACCCCCATGTTGCACAGTAGGTGTGGTGTTCTTGGGATGCAACTCAGTATTCTTCTTCCTCCAAACTCGACGAGTTGAGTTTATACCAAAAAGTTCTATTTTGGTTTCATCTGACCACATGACATTCTCCCAATCCTCTGCTGTATCATCCATGTGTTCTCTGGCAAACTTCAGACGGGCCTGGACATGCACTGGCTTAAGCATGGGAACACGTCTGGCACTGCAGGATTTGATTCCCTGTCGGCGTAGTGTGTTACTGATGATAACCTTTGTTACTTTGGTCCCAGCTCTTTGCAGGTCATTCACCAGGTCCCCCCGTGTGGTTCTGGGATTTTTGCTCACTGTTCTCATGATCATTTTGACCACACGGGATGAGATCTTGCGTTGAGCCCCAGATCGAGGGAGATTATCAGTGGTCTTGTATGTCTTCCATTTTCTGATAATTGCTCCCACAGTTGATTTTTTTCACACAAAGTTGCTTGCCTATTGTAGATTCACTCTTCCCAGTCTAGTGCAGGTTTACAATTCTTTTCCTGGTGTCCTTTGACAGCTCTTTGGTCTTGGCCATAGTGGAGTTTGGAGTCTGGCTGTTTGCGGCTGTGAACAGGTGTCTTTTATACAGATAACGAGTTCAAACAGGTTCCATTAATACAGTTAACGAGTGGAGGATAGAAGAGCTTCTTAAAGAAGTTACAGGTCTGTGAGAGCCAGAGATCTTCCTTGTTTGAAATGACCAAATACTTATTTTCCACCATAATTTACAAATAAATTCTTTAAAATTCCTACAATGTGAATTCCTGGATTTCTTTTTCACATTCTGTCTCTCACAGTTGAAGTGTACCTATGATGAAAATTACAGACCTCTGTCATCATTTTAAGTGGGAGAACTTGCACAATCGGTGGCTGACTAAATACTTTTTTGCCCCACTGTATGTGAGAAGTGAAGGGGAAAAAAGTGATGCTATTGTTGGGTTTCAGCAGGCAAGAAGTTTAAGAAGCGTAGAAAAAAATAAACCTACGTATAGAGAAATATTCCACACAATGTAAATAAACACTAAAAACTCTACACATATGAGAAGTGAAAGGAGAACAAGTGATGATCAAGTAGTAAACCCTGAGGTGCACCATGAGCTTTTTATTCAGGGTTTTGTCTTTAGGATATAAGAAGTTTAATAAGTGTAAAAGAAAAAAACAAATATGGATAGAAAATATTACCGTGTAGTAATATAATGCAGTTTAAGAGGTTGTTCAAACAAGAGTTTACAAATTACTATGAAAAATAATGATAATAGTGTTGAACTTGATAAAAAATATATATATTCATGTCATTATATAAATTATAACTAACTCAACTATTTCTTATTGAAAGAAAACTGCTGATCTAAATTGTGTTGCAAATTGCAAACAGGAAGTGAACACATGTGTTAATAGTTGCTATGAAGTGGAAAGGGGAAGGATCAAAATAAGCCTCACTTCTTCCGACTCCATTTCGGACATGTTAAGAGAAATGAAAAAAAAAACATACGTAAAAAATATGTGGGTGCATCATGTTGAAATTGCACACATCTTCAAGCAAACCTACACCTGTGGGAAATGAAGGGCGAAAAAAAATGATGCTAAAGTATTAAAACCCAAGGTGCGCCCTGAGATTTTTCTTTAAAGCGTTGCCTCTTTTAGTCTCTGGGGTGTAAGAAGCATAATAAATGTAAGAAAAAAAAAAAACCTATAAAAACACAAATAATAAAAACAATGTTGCGGTTGTACAGGAGGAGACGGCACAGACAGGAGGGACGTCGTTTTAGCTCTATTTATTATAATATATATATATATATATATATATATAAAAGTTTGTCAAAGTCTATATATATTCAATAAAATGGAGTGTGTAAATAATACAAAATGTGTGTGGTAGAGACTGTGTGTAGGACTTAACTGCTGAGAGTGTTGAGCTCGAGGTGCGGAAGTCCATGGAGGGGAGGTCCGTGAGACAGGCAGGAAGTTGGGGCTATAGCGTGGCCTCAAAAGCGGGCGGTCCAGGCGGGAGGTCGAGATCCAAGATGCAGCCAAGGGAACCAGAGGGAACGCGGGGAGCCGGGACACACATCTCGTGAGGTGGGAACAAAGATAGGCTGCTGGAAGGCGACAAGGAGGAACATGAGACGATTGATCACGGAGGGGGAGAAAACACAGAGAGAGCAAGAGTGCATAGAGCTAGATATTCGGCTTACTGTACTGGAATAGATAACTACGTTCTGGCCCAGGATTGCAGGTTTTGCTGGCCTATGAAGTCAGGGCTTCTCATCAGCGACGAGTGCGTTGATTGCAGATGCTTGGTGCGCGGCAGGAGCACATATCAATGCGCCCGGGTCGTGACGAATGTCAATTTATTCAAAAAACTCGACACGTGTGGGAAATGAAGGGAGAAAAGCGATGATCCGGTAGTACAGCCTGAGGTACACCATGAGCTTTTTCCTCTAGGTGTGGTCTTTTTTTTTTGTCGTCAGGATGTAAGAAGTTTAATAGGTTAAAGAGAGAAATAATACAAACAATTTGAATAAACACAAAAACTCTACATATGTGAGAAGTGATGGGTGAAAAAGTGATGCTCAAGTTGGGAACCCTGAGGTACACCATGAGCTTTTTCTTCAAATGTTTGCCTATTTTTATACTCCAGGATGCAAGTAGTTAAATATGTTTTTAGAACGAAACATATAAAGAGAAAAATAATACAAACAATATACACCTAAAACTTTACAAATGGGTAACATTAAGGGAGAAAATGTGTTGTTAATAATAATACCCAGTAATACTGCAAACAGTACATATACTGTAGTGTTTCCAAGTCATCTAAACGAAGAGTAAAACTAGCATATTCGGAGGCGATGCTTGCTAATCTAACTTCCTCTTGATATGCAGATGACATGAAAAGCAGCTGAGTCACATGCTGCAATATTCTTTTGATTTTCATGTTCACACAGAAGAAGTCAAATAAGTTTCTCTGAGGTCTTTTTGGACTCTTGCGGCACCACAAAGCTCAAAGAAAAGTGCAATTACACTTCTCTGTTTTAACCAAACTGTCATCCCGCCAGACCTGTTTGTTTCTGAGAAAGTGTGCAACAGACTGGAAGTTGAAGTAATTCTCAAATGTGTGTGTGTGTGTGTGTGTGTGTTTTTGCATGTGTGGTGACCTTCACTTTGGGGTGAGCAGGGGGGTGGGGGGAAATGCAGATGTGATCACATCCTCCCACATTACACATTTGGCTCTTGAAACACTCTTGAAAGGTGTGTATTTGTGTCGTAATAAATATCTAAAAATGTAATTTTACAATGTAATATGAAATAATACACAATTTGTAATGAAAAAAATTACTAAAAAATAATATAAATATAAAAATTACACGTTAGGTCTGGAAAAAACAGAGGATATTTAATCCCTACAAGCCTTTTTCACAGGTTTCCCTGCTCTTCAGGGGATTTTATTAAAGTGTCCGTGGTTGTTAGACAGACAGACAGACAGACACACACACACATATATATATATATATATATATATATATATATATATATATATATATATATATATATATATATATATATATATATATATATATATATATATATATATATATATATATATATACATACAGTGGGGCAAAAAAGTATTTAGTCAGCCATCCATTGTGCAAGTTCTCCCACTTAAAATGATGACAGAGGTCTGTAATTTTCATCATAGGTACACTTCAACTGTGAGAGACAGAATGTGAAAACAAATCCAGGAATTCACATTGTATGAATTTTAAATAATTTATTTGTAAATTATGGTGGAAAATGAGTATTTGATCAACCATTCAAAGCTCTCACTGATGGAAGGAGGTTTTGGCTCAAAATCTCACGATACATGGCTCCATTCATTCTTTTCTTAACACGGATATATCGTCCTGTCCCCTTAGCAGAAAAACAGCCCCAAAGCATGATGTTTCCACCCCCATGCTTCACAGTAGGTATGGTGTTCTTGGGATGCAACTCAGTATTCTTCTTCCTCCAAACACAACAAGTTGAGTTTATACCAAAACGGATACATGGATGATACAGCAGAGGATTGGTAGAATGTCATGTGGTCAGATAAAACCAAAATATAACTTTAACACTCTAATAGACTCAATGTGTAGAATTATACATTTGATTAATTCTCATAATGTTGACCATTTCATGATTGTACATTTATATTGCTCAAAAAGGTTAATTCCGTCTTCTTATTCATATACTCTTTCAACGTTTTTTGTAATCAAGATCATCTTTTTTGCAATCTTTATCGACTGTCATCTGCAGCTGACAGTGGAAACATGTCAGGTAAAGATTCCATTTAATATACTGAAAAATATGATCTGATTACAAGGAAATCTGAAATGATTTGTTTATTCTTATGATACCTCTGCAATTGTGCCTGTCAGTCTTTTTATACGCCATTGCACATCCATGCTGCTTTAAAACGTATTTGAGTCGATTGTGCACAAAGTTTAGCTGGCTGACTTTGGCTAAAATGATAGTTTAAGTTATTTTTCACACAAATTCCTCTCACTGTTGTTCGCCAGCAACCAAGACAGCAAATGTCCGACATCATGTCTCCGCTTTAAATGCTGGCGTATCACAGATGTACTGACATAAGGACAAGGTCCAGGTTGCAAAATCAGCAAGGTATTCATGTTATTAACAAAAATAACAGGGAATATCCTCAAAATTTAACATGTTATCACTGGAGACGTTTTTGGGAGTCACGACTATTGTCTACAAATATAATTGTCGTCGACAAATTTTCCTGTCGACAATGTCGACTAATCGTTGCAGCCTGAATCCAAAAAAAACATTATTATCTCTGTCAAGCCTGATTTGTATTGGATCTTGTTTTATCGTGCATGTGTGTGACCAGTACGTGTGCGTGGACACTGGTGTGCAGAGAGGTTAAAGTACCAATGATTGAAATTTGTCCTCTGCATTTGACCCATCCCCTTGTTCAACGACCTGGGAGGTGAGGGGAGCAGTGAGCAGTAGCTGTGGCCACGCTCGGGAATATTTTTGGGTGATTTAACTTCCAATTCCAACCCTTGATGCTGAGTGCCAAGCAGGGAGGTAAATAGGTCCCATTTTTATAGTCTTTGGTGTGACTCGGCCGGGTTTTGAACTCACAATCTACCGAGCTCAGGGCGGGCACTCTAACCACAAGACTACTGAGTAAGTGAGTAGAACTGATGACTTTGGAGCGCATGTTAGGGTTTTTTAGTCAGGTGTTTTTGCATGTTGATTTTTGGTTGAAAGGGGACCTATTAAGCAAAACTAACTTTTTTGTACCTCCCAAAAATGTGAAATCAAACCATGAAGGCAAGGCGTAGATATTTATACAACAATCTTGCCTTCCTTTGGGGTGGTATATCTCGGTTGGTAGAGCGGCCGTGCCAGCAACTTGAGGGTTGCAGGTTCGAATCCTGCTTCCACCATCCTAGTCACTGCCATTGTGTCCTTGGGCAAGACACTTTACCCACCTGCTCCCAGTGCCACCCACACTGGTTTAAATGTAAAAAAAAAAAAAATTGATATTGGGTTTCACTATGTAAAACGCTTTGAGTCACTAGAGAAAAAGCGCTATACAAATATAAATCACTTCATTTCTTACTTCTGAATTCCAAATGGATGTTCCCAATTTGTGATGGTTTTCCCTTTGATGACGTCAGCGGATATCTCCATATATGGTAAAGTTTTACGTGGAGAGTCAGCCATTGTGGGTCAGACTTTGTACCTTCTTTTTCACTATCCTATTGTTGTGCGGCAGACTGGCTTGTACGTGCACATGCATCCTCCGCTCTTGCCATTCCTAATACTAAGTAGCGTATAGTTCTAACCTATATCTCGTCAGTAAAATCAATATGGAAGCGCTGATATCTACAACATAGCTGATGCAGTCGAAGTAGAGGAACAGACAATAGACTGCCTACAACAGTGGTCCCCAACCACCGGGCCACAGAAGAATTTTTGGGGACCGCAGAATAATTTTTTTATTAAAAAAAAACAAAAAAAACAAAAAATTTTTTTTTTAAATCAAATCAACACAAAAAACACAATATACACTTACAATTAGTGCACCAACCACAAAAACCTCCCTTTTTCATGACAAAAACGTCCCTTTTTCATGACAAAGAATAAAAATTTTTTTTAAAAAAAGGACCCCCCCCCGGCCTACAAAACGGCTCAATCTGAAGAGACGGCCAGAAAGCCTTTTAAAAAACAATCTGTAAAACATAATCTATGCCACTGTTTTTCAACTACTATGCCGTGAGATACAGTCTGGTGGGCCGTGGGAGACTATCTAATTTCACTTGGGTTAAAAATATTTTTTGCAAACCAGTAACTATAGTCTGCAAATTGTGTGTTGTTGTTGAGTGTCAGTGCTGTCTAGAGCTCGGCAGAGTAACCGTGTAATACTCTTCCATATCAGTAGGTGGCAGCCGGTAGCTCATTGCTTTGTAGATGTCGGAAACAATGAGGCAGTGTGCAGGTAAAAAGGTGTCTAATGCTTAAACCAAAAATTAACAAAAAGTGAGTGACATTACGTCGATCGCGAGGTACCGGTCGATCGCGGAGGGTGTGTCAGTCGATCACAAACCAGGCATTAAAAAAATAGACATAAAATGAGCAATCATCAATCTTCACCAAGACTTCACTTTCGTCAGTTGTTTGACATTCTCGGCACCCGAGGATCTTGTGAGATGACGCTGGCTGCTGCGAGCTCATTATTAAAAAAAACAAACACTGACACGACGGACGGAGAGAAACACTTTTCATTTCAACAGACTCTTGGGCCGTACCTGCTGTCAAAACTCTAAAGACCTGCTTCATCCTGCCTGTGCTAACAAAATAAGAGTCTCAGAAAGCTAGCGTGCACAAGCTAGCAAGCTACGGAGTTTGATGCCAATGTATTTCTCCCCTGCCCTCAGCGACTGCTCCCTCTCCTCGCTCGCCCGCACACTCACTGACTTCACTCACCTGCTGCCAGACATTAAAGGGCCACACACATATGCTACTCTCATAACAAAGTGTTTAAAAACGATTATGCAAGTTGGACAAATGAGATGCCAAATCCAACCACTTTCATGTGGTATTGGACAGAAAGGAGGACTTTTTTTCTGATCCATTTGAAAATGCGGACGTTATAGGCACCACTGTCTGATTCCAATCAATGCAAGTCATCAGAATCAAATACACCAACTTATATCGTTGTCTTCATGAAAGGAAGAAATCTATATGTGTTAAACATGCTTGTATTATCATTAAACACCATTATAATAATAATAATATTATCGCGCTTTTCTATTGTTATATACTCAAAGCACTCACAGAGAAGTGGGAACCCATCATTAATTCACACCTGGTGGTGGTAAGCTACATCAGTAGCCACAGCTGCCCTGGGGTAAACTGACAGAAGCGTTGCTGCCAGTTTGGGCCTACGTCCCCTCCGACCACCACCAATCATTCATTCATCATTCATTCACCGGTGTGAGCGGCACCGGGGGCAAAGGGTGAAGTGTCCTGCCCAAGGACACAACGGCAGCGACTTTGATGTCCATAGGTGGGAAGCGAACCTGTAACCCTCAGGTTTCTGGCACGGCCGCTCTACCCACTACGCCATGCCGCCCATTTAACTTATTAACAAAAATGTCTCCTTCATAAATAAATAAATATAAATAAAAAAAATATGAATGAAGTAGATCTCCTCGACTTGGTCAATTGAAAAGTAGATCACCTGCAGAAAAAGTGTGAGCACCCCTGCCCTAAGAAAAGGCATTGAAGTCGAGGGAAGGCTACGCAGATCGAAACTAAAACTGAACTGGCTACAAAGTCAACAAAAACAGAACTCTGGACGACAGCAAAGACTTACTGTGGAGCAGAACGGCGTCCACAATGTAGTTACGAACATGACATGACAATCAACAATGTCCCCACAAAGAAGGATAAAAACAACTGAAAAATTCTCGATTGCTAAAACAAAGTAGATGCGGGAAATATCGCTCAAAGGAAGATATGAAACTGCTACAAGAAAATACCAAAAAAAAAGAGAAAAAGCCAACAAAATAAAGTTAAAGTTAAAGTACCATAGGAGCGCAAGACAAGAACTAAAACACTACATAGGAAAACAGCAAAAAACTCAAAATAAGTCATGGCATGATGTGACAGGTGGTGACAGTACACCTACTTTGAGACAAGAGCTATATTGATGCAGGCTTGGTTATGGTTTGAATTCATATCCAACAATTGCGACAACGACTTTTTATTGTCAACTGAGTTACGTTTTTTATTTATTTCTGCTGGTAGTGTGCCTCCGTATTTTTTTCAACGCAAAAAATGACCCTTGGCTCAAAAAAGGTTGAAAAACACTGGGCTAGGGAACCTCACTCTATTAAACTGACATCAGTCTTCGCCTCTTGTTATCATTTAGACTTATAAATTATTGTTTTACGTCAGACATTGAATAAAATGTGATTTTCTGCAGTGGAAAAAATATTTAGAAATTATGCATTTTGTTACTTGTTTAAACCCGACTGCTAATAGGAAGACTGGGAAGGCTCAGAGTTAAACACCAAATGGCACAAATACTGATTTTCTTTTTTTTATTTTATTTCTGCTGGTGGTGTGCGTCTGGATATTTTCAACGCAAAAAATGTGGCTTGGAAAAAAAAAAAACAAAGGTTGAAAAACACTAATCCATGCAGCATACAGTTGTGATCAAAATTATTCAACCCCCACACAATTTTGGTGTTTTAGCAAGTTGGACATTTATTCCGTATTTTGTTTATAGTCATATCAAATAAAGATGTGTCAAATAGACAAATGCAACTTAAATTGTAACACTGTATTCTACAATATACCAAAAAAGGACATTTTTTGTAATATGTCATTGACAAAATGATTCAACCCCCTAGTTACATGCATCTTTAGTACTTAGTAGAACACCCTTTGGCAGTAATGACATCCTTCAAACGTGATACATAACCTGACACGAGCTTCTTGCAACCATCTACAGGTATTTTAGCCCATTCCTCTTGGGCAAAGGCCTCCAGTTCATTCATATTCTTGGGCTTGCGTGCTGCAACTGCCTTCTTCAAGTCCCACCACAGGTTTTCTATAGGATTTAGGTCTGACGACTGTGAAGGCCACTCCAGAGTCTTCCAGCCCTTCTTCTGCAACCACTCTGATGTTGATTTGGAGGTATGCCTGGGATCGTTGTCCTGTTGGAAGGTCCAACGTCTCCCTAGCCTCAGCTTCGTCACTGACTTCATGACATTTGCAGCTAATATATCCTGGTAGGAAATAAAATTCATAATGCCTTGAACGCGCTGGAGATTCCCGGTACCTGGGGCAGAGAAACAGCCCCAGGGCATGTTTGACCCCCCACCATGCTTAACAGTAGGCAAGGTGTTCTTCTCTTTGTAAGCTTCATTTTTTCTCTTCCAGACATAACGTTGATTCATAGGCCCAAAGAGTTCCACTTTTGTCTCATCACTCCATAGAACAGTTTCCCAAAACCTTTGGGGTTTGTCCAAATGATTTTTGGCATACTGGAGTCTATTTTTCTTGTGCATGGTTCTCAGAAGTGGGCTGCGCCTGGGAGTTCTGGCATGGAGGCCTTCATCTCGTAGTGCGCGCCTTATTGTCTGGGACGAAACCTGCGTTCCCCCCTCTGCAATGTCCTGTTGTACTTCCTGAGCTGTTACCCGCGGGTTTTTCACCACTGTACGCTTCAAATACTGGACAGCAGTTGCACACAGCATCCTCTTTCTACCACGCCCAGGTAGTGTTTCCACTGTGCCTTTAGCTTTAAACTTGCGAATTATGCTCCCAACTGTATCTCTTGGAATATGTAATGTCTTTGCTATTTTAGTGAATTAGTGAATTATATTTATATAGCGCTTTACATAGTGACACCCAATATCTAAGTTACATTTAAACCAGTGTGGGTGGCACTGGGAGCAAGTGGGTCAAGTGTCTTAGAGCCCAAGGACACAACGGCAGTAACTAAGATGGCACAAGCGGGAATCGAACCTGCAACTCTACGGCCACTCTACCAACCGAGCTATGCCGCCCCATATATCCATATCCTTTCTTATGAAGAGAAATTACCTCCTCTCTTGACTTCTTTGACGACTCCCTGGACTTCACCATGTTGCAAATCCACCATTGACCAGCTACAAGAAGCTGAGCGTCACAGTCTTTTTCAATCAGTTTAATTTTTGTTCGTTATGGTTGTAATCACATCTACAGGTGTTTTCAACACCCGATTGAAAAGACCTTATTCAAATTCTGTTCTTAAGAGTTATGATCTTCAAGGGGTTGAATAATTTTGTCAATGAGATATTAGGAGAAATGACACTGTTTGGTATGTTACAAAATATAATTTTTAAGTTGCATTTGTCTATTCAATGCATCTATTTGATATGACCATAAACAAAATACGTAATAAATGTCCAACTTGCTAAAACACCAAAATTGTGTGGGGGTTGAATAGTTTTGATCACAACTGTATATTGATGTTATCATTTGAATTCATATCCAACAATTGCGACAACGACTTTTTATTGTCAACTGAGTTACGTTTTTTATTTATTTCTGCTGGTAGTGTGCCTCCGTATTTTTTTAAACGCAAAAAATGTGCCTTGGTTTAAAAAAGGCTGAAAAACACTGGGCTAGGGAACCTCACTCTATTAAATTGACGTCAGTCTTCGCCTCTTGTTATCATTTAAACTTATAAATTATTGTTTTACGTCAGACATTGAATAAAATGTGATTTTCTGCAGTGGAAAAAATATTTTGAAATTATGCATTTTGTTACTTGTTTAAACCCGACTGCTAACAGGAAGACTGGGAAGGCTCAGAGTTAAACACCAATAGGCACAAATACTGAGTTTCTTTTTTTAAATATTTCTGCTGGTGGTGTGCGTCTGGATTTTTTCAATGCAAAAAATGTGCCTTAGTAAAAAAAAAAAAAAGGTTGAAAAACACTAATCCATGCAGCAAACATGTTATGCAGACCACAAGGAAGTGTTTTAAATGTAAAAAAAAAAAAAAAAATCATTATATTACCGCTTTAACGCACCCGTGCTGCGTGGTGTGAAAAGTTCCCAGCTATGTTCCCAGGTTGTCTTATTGTGACGACAAACAGAGTGTTGTCTTACTGGACGCAGTATGCCTGAAGTTGTTTGCAAACACACACAAAAAGCTCAGTGTTGTTAGGAAAGAAAGAAAGCTATGATTAGTATGTGCTTTTATTAAAGCCCCCTGAGCGCAGAGGACACGGTGTTCTTTGCTTACCCATCCCCAAGCAGTTGGACCGGTATTTAATGCATTTGGAGAACGCAAACTATTCTAGAATGACTTCCCAGTTAGAACAAATAAGGAAACAAGATTGCAGACAGTCAGTGCAAACACTCTTACTTTTTTTTAAAAGATCTACACAACATGGTTAAAGTATGAAGCAACAGTGTGTCGCAAGGGTGTTTTGTAACTACTCATCAATTCTAAGAAGGAAGTCATTAAAAGTATGCAGGCATATTCAAACTTCAGTGGCTGCAGCAAAACAAAAAGCAAACATTGGAATACATGAGTACAAACCAGACAAGATGGAAGAAATAAAAGATTGTTTTGCAGAACTGGGCAATTGATAAAAGTGTGACTTCAATTATGGCTTAACACGATCATAAAAATGTATTAATAAAAAAAATAAAAATAAATAAAAGATTAATGAACATACAGTATATGGGCACTTTGGAGCTTGAGACGGTGAAACAGATTGAGGGAATGCGTGAAAAAAATCGCCACGTCTACTGTAAGTTTGGAATGTCACCATGGTGGCTGTTTTCTATTTAACACAGGGCTAATACGCCTAATCCAGGGGTGTCAAACTCAAATACAGAGTGGGCCAAAAATTAAAACCGAACAAAGCCGCGGGCCGAGATTGAACAAATTAACCTTTTAATAGGGACCCAAACAAGTTTTGCATTGCATATTGAACAAGCAAGGCTTATATAACTTTATAGTGACATGCAAAATCGAGTTTCAAATAATAATAATAATTAAAAAAATATCAATGGCGTATCAAATAAAATTTAAATAAAAATTGAGTGCCTCTTTTCGGTGGTGGGGTTGAGGTGGACGGGGTTTGGTGATAGCGGGGGGTGTATATTGTAGCGTCCCGGAAGAGTTAGTGCTGCAAGACGTTCTGGGTATTTGTTCTGTTGTGTTTATGTTGTGTTACGGTGCGGATGTTCTCCCGAAATGTGTCATTCTTGTTTGGTGTAGGTTCACAGTGTGGCGCATATTTGTAACAGTGTTAAAGTTATTTATACGGCCACCCTCAGTGTGACCTGTATGGCTGTTGACCAAGTATGCATTGCATTCACTTGTGTGTGTGTGTATAAGCCGCATATATTATGTGACTGGGCCGGCACGCTGTTTGTATAGAGGATAAGCGGACGTGGAGACAGGTTGTAGAGAACGCCAAAGGCAGTGCTTTTAAAGCCCACCCCAAATATTGTTGTCCGGGATGAAATTCGGGAAGGGGCACTGAACTTCGGGAGTCTCCGGGGAAAATCGAAAGGGTTGGCAAGTAAGAGTGTTAGCGGTGAATGCGGTGTTACAGCGGCGGGCCAGCTCTAATGTTAATTTGATATTGCCTCAAGGGCCAAGTGGAATTACACGGCGGGCCAAATTTGGCCAGCGGGCCAGAGTTTGACACCCATGGCCTAGTCAATCAGCAATAATCACTAAAGTCAACAAAAAAAGTAAGGCCATATGATTTCCGCGTTAATGTCACCGGGGACGGAATCACAGAACAGGCCAATAAAATGGAATCCGCTGTTTAACTCAGCATATCAGGGAAATTGACATAAATATGAGTGAGGAGAAGAAACAATTTTTGGGGGAAAATAACGGTCAGTGGAAAACACCTGGTGGTGAGTTGGCTGCGATGGTGGGGGAGGATGCCGGACAGACCTGGGAGGCCCAAACGCATTGTGAGGGTCTGCTGGGAACGTCTGGCAGTCCTGTCAGAGAAAGTTTCAATTCCCACCTCCGGAAGAACTTTGTACATGTCACGTGGGAGGTGCTGGACATTGAGTCCGAGTGGACCATGTTACGCACCTCTATTGTCGAGGCGGCTGATCGGAGCTGTGGCCGCAAGGTAGTTGGTGGTTGTCGTGGCGGCAATCCTAAAACCCCTTGGTGGACACCAGCGGTGAGGGATGCCGTCAAGCTGAAGAAGGAGTCCTATCGGGTCCTTTTGGCTCATAGGACTCCGGAGGCAGTGGACAGGTACCGACAGGCCAAGCGGTGTGCAGCTTCAGCGGTCGCTGAGGCAAAAACTCGGAGTTCGGGGAAGCCATGGAAAACGACTTCCGGACGGCTTCGAAGCGATTCTGGACCACCGTCCGCCGCCTCAGGAAGGGGAAGCAGTGCACTATCAACACCGTGTATGGTGCGGATGGTGTTCTGCTGACCTCGACTGCAGATGTTGTGGATAGGTGGAAGGAGTACTTCGAAGACCTCCTCAATCCCACCAACACGTCTTCCTATGAGGAAGCAGTGCCTGGGGAATCTGTGGTGGACTCTCCTATTTCTGGGGCTCAGGTCGCTGAGGTAGTTAAAAAGCTCCTCGGTGGCAAGGCCCCAGGGGTAGATGAGGTCCGCCCGGAGTTCCTTAAGGCTCTTGATGCTGTGGGGCTGTCTTGGTTGACAAGACTCTGCAGCATCGCGTGGACATCGGGGGCGGTACCTCTGGATTGGCAGACCGGGGTGGTGGTTCCTCTCTTTAAGAAGGGGGACCGGAGGGTGTGTTCCAACTATCGTGGGATCACACTCCTCAGCCTTCCCGGTAAGGTTTATTCAGGTGTACTGGAGAGGAGGCTACGCCGGATAGTCGAACCTCGGATTCAGGAGGAACAGTGTGGTTTTCGTCCTGGTCGTGGAACTGTGGACCAGCTCTATACTCTCCGCAGGGTTCTTGAGGGTGCATGGGAGTTTGCCCAACCAGTCTACATGTGCTTCGTGGACTTGGAGAAGGCATTCGACCGTGTCCCTCGGGAAGTCCTGTGCGGAGTGCTCAGAGAGTATGGGGTATCGGACTGTCTTATTATGGCGGTCCGCTCCCTGTACAATCAGTGCCAGAGCTTGGTCCGCATTGCCGGCAGTAAGTCGAATACATTTCCAGTGAGGGTTGGACTCCGCCAAGGTTGTCCTTTGTCACCGATTCTGTTCATAACTTTTATGGACAGAATTTCTAGGCGCAGTCAAGGCGTTGAGGGGTTCCGGTTTGGTGACCGCAGGATTGGGTCTCTACTTTTTGCAGATGATGTGGTCCTGATGGCTTCATTTGACCGGGATCTTCAGCTCTCACTGGATCGGTTCGCAGCCGAGTGTGAAGCGACCGGAATGAAAATCAGCACTTCCAAGTCCGAGTCCATGGTTCTCGCCCGGAAATGGGTGGAATGCCATCTCCGGGTTGGGGAGGAGACCCTGCCCCAAGTGGAGGAGTTCAAGTACCTAGGAGTCTTGTTCACGAGTGGGGGAAGAGTGGATCGTGAGATCGACAGGCGGATCGGTGCGGCGTCTTCAGTAATGCGGACGTTGTACCGATCCGTTGTGGTGAAGAAGGAGCTGAGCCGGAAGGCAAAGCTCTCAATTTACCGGTCGATCTACGTTCCCATCCTCACCTATGGTCATGAGCTTTGGGTCATGACCGAAAGGATAAGATCACGGGTACAAGCGGCCGAAATGAGTTTCCTCCGCCGTGTGGCGGGGCTCTCCCTTAGAGATAGGGTGAGAAGCTCTGCCATCCGGGAGGAACTCAAAGTAAAGCCGCTGCTCCTTCACATCGAGAGGAGCCAGGTGAGGTGGTTCGGGCATCTGGTCAGGATAACACCCGAACGCCTCCCTAGGGAGGTGTTTAGGGCACGTCCAACCGGTAGGAGGCCACGGGGAAGACCCAGGACACGTTGGGAAGACTATGTCTCCCGGCTGGCCTGGGAACGCCTCGGGATCCCCCGGGAAGAGCTAGACGAAGTGGCTGGGGAGAGGGAAGTCTGGGTTTCCCTGCTTAGGCTGTTGCCCCCACGACCCGGCCTAGGATAAGCGGAAGAAGATGGATGGATAGATGGATGGATGGAAAACACTGACTAAACAAGGAAGCGAAAGGTAGCAAAAACACTCCATACACCTACAGCACATCTCATCTGCTTGTGTTGTTGTGAACGACATCATGGACGAAAAATCTACAGTTGTGATGAAAATTATTCAACCCCCACACAATTTTGGTGTTTTAGCAAGTTGGACATTTATTCCGTATTTGTTTATAGTCATATCAAATAAAGATGCATTAAATAGACAAATGCAACTTGAATTACAACATTATATTTTGTAACATACCAAACAGTGTCATTTCTCTTAATATCTCATTGACAAAATTATTCAACCCCTTGAAGATCATAACTCTGAAGAACAGAATTTGAATAAGGTCTTTTCAATCGGGTGTTGAAAACACCTGTAGATGTGATTACAACCATAACAAACAACAATTAAACTGATTGAAAAAGACTGTGACGCTCAGCTTCTTGTAGCTGGTCAATGGTGGATTTGCAACATGGTGAAGTCCAGGGAGTGGTCAAAGAAGTCAAGAGAGGAGGTAATTTCTCTTCATAAGAAAGGGTATGGATATAAGAAAATAGCAAAGACATTACACATTCCAAGAGACACAGTTAGGAGCATAATTCGCAAGTTTAAAGCTAAAGGCACAGTGGAAACACTACCGGGGCGTGGTAGAAAGAGGATGCTGTGTGCAACTGCTGTCCGGTATTTGAAGCGTACAGTGGTCAAAACCCTCCGGGTAACAGCTAAGGAACTACAACAGGACATTGCAGAAGGGGGAACGCAGGTTTCGTCCCAGACAATAAGGCGCGCACTACGAGATGAAGGCCTCCATGCCAGAACTCCCAGGCGCAGCCCACTTCTGACTACCAGGCACAGGAAAAATAGACTCCAGTATGCCAAAAATCATCTGGACAAACCCCAAAGGTTTTGGGAAACTGTTCTATGGAGTGATGAGACAAAAGTGGAACTCTTTGGGCCTATGAATCAACGTTATGTCTGGAGAAGAAAAAATGAAGCTTACAAAGAGAAGAACACCTTGCCTACTGTTAAGCATGGTGGGGGGTCAATCATGCTCTGGGGCTGTTTCTCTGCCTCAGGTACCGGGAATCTCCAGCGCGTTCAAGGCATTATGAATTCTATTTCCTACCAGGATATATTAGCTGCAAATGTCATGAAGTCAGTGACGAAGCTGAGGCTTGGGAGACGTTGGACCTTCCAACAGGACAACGATCCCAGGCATACCTCCAAATCAACATCAGAGTGGTTGCAGAAGAAGGGCTGGAAGACTCTGGAGTGGCCTTCACGGTCGCCAGACCTAAATCCTATAGAAAACCTGTGGTGGGACTTGAAGAAGGCAGTTGCAGCACGCAAGCCCAAGAATATGAATGAACTGGAGGCCTTTGCCCAAGAGGAATGGGCTAAAATACCTGTAGATAGTTGCAAGAAGCTTGTGTCCGGTTATGTGTCACGTTTGAAGGATGTCATTACTGCCAAAGGGTGTTCTACTAAGTACTAAAGATGCATGTAACTAGGGGGTTGAATCATTTTGTCAATGAGATATTAGGAAAAATGTCCTTTTTTGGTATTTTGTAAAATACAGTGTTACAATTTAAGTTGCATTCGTCTATTTGACACATCTTTATTTGATATGATTATAAACAAAAACGGAATAAATGTCCAACTTGCTGAAACACCAAAATTGTGTGGGGGTTGAATAATTTTGATCACAACTGTATGTACAAACACGTCAGCAATCGCAACTTGAGAGGCTCACTCCTTTTTCTTTTTTTTTTTTTACAGCCTTGAGTCCCCTCAAAACTCATCGAGCTCAAAACAACAGCACAGAAACAGAACTGTGTGCAACATCCGGTCTAACTTCGCAAAAAAATAGAGGTTTTGAAAAAGTACTGAGCATAATGTACTTAAAAAAAACTAATTCATACATTTACAAAATTATTATGCTTTGATTTAAAATTCTCGTCAAAGTTGTCCAAAGATTATGGATTTTATTAAACATAATTTATGACACAAAAATGGTGGTTAAAAAAAAATACAAAACAGTATCAAAAACAGAAAAAATTAACATCATTGTTTATTAAATTGCTATTGTTATAAAGGTTTATTGTTATTACTACGATTATTAGTTGTTGTGGTTTATTTGTTACTAATCTATACAGCATGTGTTCTTTTACACTATATTTAAAGTTGAGTTTTTGTGGTACAATAAATATGTGACTAAAGACACAGATTACTGTTAAAATGACAGCGTGAAGAAATGACAAACATATAAACAACATGTGCTGGAAGTGTTGTGTCTCTACTCTGCACTGTATTAAAATACATTTTATCTGGGTGTTCCGATACAACTTTTTCACTTACGATACGACCATACTTGCCAACCCTACCGATTTTTCCGGGAGACTCCCGAATTTCAGTGCCCCTCCCGACAATCTCCCGGGACAACCAATCTCCCGAATTTCTTTCGATTTTCACCCGGACAACAATATTGAGGGCGTGCCGTGATGGCCCTGCCTTAAGCGTCCTCTACAACCTGTCGTTGCGTCCGCTTTTTCTCCATACACACAGCGTGCAGGCCCAGTCACATGTTGTATGCCGCCTCTACAGACACACTAAGTGACTGCAAGACATACTTGATCAACAGCCATACAGGTCACACTGAGGGTGGGCGTATAAACAATTTTAACACTGTTACAAATATGCGCCACACTGTGAACCCACACCAAACAAGAATGACAAACATTTCGAGAGAACATCCGCACCGTAACACAACATAAACACAACAGAACAAATACCCAGAATCCCTTGCAGCCCTAACTCTTCCGGGACGCTACAATATACACCCCTGCTACCACCAAACCCCCGCCCCCCCATCTCCCGAATTCAGAAGTGTCAAGGTTGGCAAGTATGGATACGATACAGATCCGATATGATATCAACAATCATACATTCATCCATCCATCCATATTCTACCGCTTGTCCCATACGGGGTCGCTGGAGCCTATCTCAGCTGCATTCAGGCGGAAGGCAGAGTACACCCTGGACAAGTCGCCACCTTATCGCAGGATCAACATAGATAGACAGATAACATTCACACTCACATCATACATACTTTTAGTAAATAGAAGTTTAGAAAGGGCTAGATCAACTTAAATAAGTAAAACAGAGCAGTGGTTCTCAAATGGGGGTACGCGTACCCCTGGGGGTACTTGAAGGTATGCCAAGGGGTACATGAGATTTTTTAGAAATATTCTAAAAATTGCAACAATTAAAAAATCCTTTATAAATATATTTATTGAATAATACTTACACAAAATATGAATGTAAGTTCATAAACTGTGAAAAAAATACAACAATGCAATATTCATTGTTGACAGCTAGATTTTTTTGTGGACATGTTCCATAAATATTGATGTTAAAGATTTCTTTTTTTGTGAAGAAATGTTTAGAATTAAGTTCATTAATACTGATGGATCTCTATTACAATCCCCAAAGGGGGCACTTTAAGTTGATGATTACTTCTATGTGTAGAAATCTTTATTTATAATTGAATCACTTGTTTATTTTTCAACAAGTTTTTAGTTATTTTTATATATTTTTTTCCAAATAGTTTAAGAAACACCACTACAAATGAGCAACATTTTGCACAATTATACAATTTAATAAATCAGAAATTGATGACAGAGTGCTGTATTTTACTCCTTTTTCTTTTTTTCAACCAAAAATGCTTTGCTCTGATTAGGGGGTACTTGAATTAAAAAAAATGTTCACAAGGGGTACATCACTGAAAAAAGGTTGCGAACCACTGAAACAGAGAACAATGGAAGGTATAAAAAAACACTAACCTATTCATTATTAACTGTCTGGAAAGAACTTATTCTGCCTGTAATTAAGTTAAAGTGAAGTGGTAATTTTTTGGGCAAAATAATTATTTAACACTTTCATGACACTTTTGTTACTAGATACTTTTTAATACTGTACCTTGGAGACTTTGTATATGCAACTATAATTATTTAATACTTTTTTACAATAACAAATGTTGCGTTTGAGACTGCAATATTGTTAAATTAAGGCAATGTTTCTCGATTACCTAGCCATGACCATTTGGGGACATAATTGTTTTCACGCTCCCTTAAATTGGTATACGATTAAAAACCTGATCAAAATTGACCTTTTCGTATGACACCACTCTGAGTTACTGGCAGCAGCACCTACTGTACATGCCACATATCTGAAGACTTGCGCATTGTTTTCTCACGCCCGTCCCACTACATAAGAAGTACTGGTCTGATGATTATAAAACTTTTGAGAATTTCTGTGTGAATACAAAAACTACAAGGTAATATACCTTTACTAACTCCAGTACAGGATCAAAGTCTATGTAGCGCACGTCTTTCACTTAGATCAGTGGTTCTCAAATATTTTCTGTCATGCCCCCTTTCGGAGACATTTTTTTACACACATCTTGAATTGAAATTCTAATGAGAACCTGATCTATTTATATTCTCATTCCTGGTAAACTGAAGGGTTATGTATGTATACTTGGACATATTTCCTTGTTGAGCCTGTTTAATTTGAGCAGTGCTGCCACCTCGCTGGAGGCATGTGTATTGTTCAAGAATGAAAAAAGATGCAAATACTCAAAGTCCCTAGCCTTTCAGGCTTCCCTGACACCTCAACCCGCCTCTCCCCAGGGGGGCCCGCCGCAATATTTGAGAAGCAGCAATTTAGGGACACTCGTCTAGCTTGTGTGTTATTGTGTGCTTAGCTGTTGTGTCGATGCTAGCTCCTAGTAGTCTATAGCCTACAATGTTTACCTTTTGTAAATGACTTGACTAAAATAAAAGAAAAGAGCAACTTTGTGGGCATATTGGAGGAGATTTAGGTGTCTACTGGCTGTCGAAACTTGCACAAGTAAACACGCTGCAGGACTGCTTGTATCGGCGATTTTTAATGCAAGCTGATATAATACGATACTACTGATATCAGTATCAAATTGGGACACCCCTAATATTTTACAAATGTGTTTTTTTTATAAAACATTGCTGGTAAAAAAGCAGAATATAAAAATAACCCCCATATTTGACCCAGCAGACAACATTTTTGTTGGAAATAATCACGAGATATGTCACAAAAGCTGCCCAATCAAGTCCTTACTTTATGCATATGTTCTTTACTGTTCAGCCTTTGGGGGCCTTGACAAATATAAAGTATTTTAGGTCATGACAGAAGTACAAAAGTGTTAACGCAGTCTTACAGACCAGATTAAAAAACTTGTGTTTCCAGGAAACCGCGCACACGCACGCACTGTCAGTCAGCTCAGCAAGCCGTTGAAGGTTTCACTATCTTAGCAGAACTGTGACTGAGATAGTGTATAATGCAGAATGTTGCATGGAGCAGCATTACTGGAGTAAAGTAGAAGTCTTGACTCCTAGCCCAGCCAGCAGGGTGTGGGCCGCTTGCTTGTTTGTTTACATGCTTCTCCTTTGCAGAGGAATGTTCTCACAGATTCCAGCAACTCTGGATTCTCAACGCAAGCTCGGAATGGGAAGTTCTAAGCGCATTAGTGGAATGCACACACCTTTCAAAGTTATGCTTTGTGTCTTCTTAAGAAATGATAACTTTGTAATCTTATGACTAAAGAAAGGTCTACTGTACATAAAAGACTTGTGGAATGCATTGAACATGGTCTTTATGTACAACCTCCATATCATTGTTACGAAAGTAACAAAATTACACATAAAATGTTGGTAATTTTATACCCAGCAAGACTCGAAGGCATGTACATTTCTCTTTAAATCCAGTTTCGACCATCTCTGGATTTTTGGAGATATTTCTGTCCTCATTTGGCAGCGTACATGTCAAAATCTTTATGTGGCATCAAATATTACAGGAGGACTGAAAGTGAAAGTTAAATTATATTTTTGGGGGCATTTTACATCGAGAGGAGCCAGATGAGGTGGTTCGGGCATCTGGTCAGGATGCCACCCGAACGCCTCCCTAGGGAGGTGTTTAGGGCACGTCCAGCTGGTAGGAGGCCACGGGGAAGACCCAGGACACGTTGGGAAGACTATGTCTCCCGGCTGGCCTGGGAACGCCTCGGGATCCCCCGGGAAGAGCTAGACGAAGTGGCTGGAGATAGGGAAGTCTGGGCTTCCCTGCTTAGGCTGCTGCCCCCGCGACCCGACCTCGGATAAGCGGAAGATGATGGATGGATGGATGGATGGATTTTACTAATATTTTAATATTATTTTTCAGCTCTGTTTAAAAAAAAGTATGAAAGATAGAATGACATTTTTTTTTAGGAATTTACTCTTTAATTTTTATGTCTGTTTCATTTTAATGTAATTACATTTTCAGGACTCTAAATCTATTCAAATCTGTATTAAAATTGTATTGCACATTCATTTTCATCTGCAGCTCCAAAACAAAAAGGTTAATTAACGAAAAAGTGCAACAATTTTATGGAATTGGAGATTTTTAGAATTATTATCCCTAATCTGTGTTTGATGTCATATCTTGTAAACGTCTGGTCATTTGCAGTTGGTTTGGTGTAAGTAATCCAGAATGTAACAAGTCACAATTCAGAAACAGTCACATCATGAATAACTATTAATATTTATTGACGGTAAATAGTGGTATATAATGTATTAAATTACAATAGTACAGACGAAAGAAGTTCATCAAGTATACACAAATGATTATTAAAATAATGGTTTTGATTGAGTCATGTGAATGTGTGTGAAACAGAATCTTTTTCACATGCATGGGCATGGAGGTTGTTTTGAAAGCAGCATTACGCAACTAGTGGGAAAGTGTCACAATAAAAGCAATCTAAAGGCGTCGATTTGTTAATTTATCACCTTAGTAGAGTCCAAGACAAAGAATATGTAAAATTTTACAACGAGAGAATACTACTAGTGCCGTCTAGTGGGTTAAGCACCCGGAATGAAGCCCCAGACCATTTTGCAAATATGAGAATAAAGCATGTTTAATGGTAAACTGTGGAGATGTTTAATTCTCCTTTTGACACAATTGAAGAAAGGCCTGCTTCTTCCAGATCAGGGGGGTCCAAATTTTTTTCCACTGGAGTGTGTGGGTGTGGGGAAACATGCTAATAGACACATGTAAAGAAAAAAATTGTCTCATTTGTGTTTTAAGGTATACAGTAAGTGACAAAGAGACTCATTGTTATTCTTACTATTATATTTATTATTATTCTGGGAACTAAACTACATGTTGGAGGACTTTAACATACCAAACAATTACCAAATATTGCTCTCATGTGAATGCTGACAAAAATTGCACACATGTTCATGGTATTTTGAGGGTATTTGGCCATTTCCTTTTTCTTTGTTTCATATGCAATGTTATTTTGTTCTTAATGAGTTTAATTTTGTCTGTGGAGTATGTGGTCAATGAATAAACAAGCTCTGGGCCGTAAACAGGCTCCCGGTTGCACTTTGGACACCCTTGATCTAGATGAAACAGCTGCATTTAAGCCGCATTGACTTCTTTTGACGAGCAAAAAATATGGCCTTCAACTTTACCACATAATATTTACAACAACATAGTCCTTGAAAAAAAAACTAGACACAGTATATTACAACAGGCCTCATTCACAAACGTATGCTCGCAGAGGCAAGCAGCTAAGTTACCAGTAAGAAGTGCAGCAAGGCCTTCCTGTCCTGAAGAACGAATAGACTAAGGCTATGAATTATTATGTTCAGTGCGCTAACAACGTCTGAATGCCAGGTCCAGCTTCCAGGAGGACAGGAGCGAGTCTTAGTAGGTCTCTGAGTTGGATTCCCAACTTACTGCTCCTGGACAACAAGTCTCCGAATGAAGTGCAGCCTAGAAGGACAGAGGATGTGACTTAACGGGCCTGGAGGTCCGGTGGAAGATGACAGTGAGGTTAATTATCGCTAACCTTGCAGTTGTGTTGTGTTCCTGAGATACGGCAGGGAGCGGGATACTAGGAAACAGGCCAACATGGGTGAGCAGAGGTCCTCAGAGAGGGTCTCGCCCCTCATGTAGGACCTCAAGGCTGAGCTGTTGTCTGGCGGAACAAACACACAAGGGCATCCTTCAGAGTTTGCTACTTCCTCCCTTAATATCTCACCATAACAGGTGATGTTGCTTCAAGGTGCCTTAATAAAAAAATATTTTAATGTCGTCCGAAAAGAAAACCTGCCTTCCTCATGGACATGATACAGTTTCAGACAGTATAACACACTTCAATGGGGGAAAAAAAGAGAGGCAGGTTTCACTATAAATCCTAAATTGACACCTGGAGCCATGCCAGTTATTCATCAGTCAGTGTAATCATTTTCTTCTGTGAGTAGGCTAACCTAGCATAGTTCTGCAGTTAAAAGTGAGCGAAATGTTAGCACGGTCTGCTAATGTTTGTGTCGTCCTGTCCCACTCCTTAAAGGCCTACTGAAACCCATTACTACCGACCACGCAGTCTGATAGTTTATATATCAATGATGAAATATTAACATTGCAACACATGCCAATACGGCCTTTTTAGTTTACTAAATTGTAATTTTAAATTTCCCGCCAAGTGTCCTGTTGAAAACGTTGCGGAATGATGACATGTATGCGTGACGTCACGGACTGTTAGGAAATATTAGCGCTGCGCACACACACAGCTAAAAGTCGTCTGCTTTAACCGCATAATTACACAGTATTTTGGACATCTGTGTTGCTGAATCCTTTGCAATTTGTTCAATTAATAATGAAAGAGTCAAAGTAGAAAGATGGAGTTGGGAAGCTTTAGCCTTTAGCCACACAAACACACGGTGATTCCTTGTTTAAAATTCCCGGAGGTGAAACTTTATTATGGATCAGAGCGGTCAAGCGAACATGGATCCCGACCAAATGTCAACCAGCAGTTTTCGGTGAGAAAATTTGTGGTAAAAAGTTGCTTCTTACTGGAGATCAGCTGAGTTTGTGCCGTCCGTACAGCTGCCTTCGACTTCCATCAGACACTGGCCTCAAGACACCCGTGGATACACCCTTCCGACTATCAGGTACTATTAAACTCACTAAAACACTAGCAACACAATAGAAAGATAAAGGATTTCCCAGAATTATCCTATTAAATGTGTCTAAAAACATCTGAACCTGTCCCAATGTAATCGCGTTTTTTTTTTAACTATTTTTTTTTCCAGTCCGTCGCTATTAATATGCTCAAACACAAATCTTTCATCCTCGCACAAATTAATGGAGAAATTGTCGTTTTCTCAGTCCGAATAGCTCTTTTTGTTGGAGGCTCCCATTAAAAACAATGTGAGGATGTGAGGAGCCATCAAAGGGTGACGTCATCGTCTGCGACTTCCGGTAAATGCAGGGTTTTTCTGTTGGCGACCAAAAGTTGCAAACTTTGTCGTCAATGTTCTATACTAAATCCTTTCAGCAAAAATATGGCAATATCGCAAAATGATCAAGTATGACACATAGAATGGACCTGCTATCCCCGTTTAAATAGGAAAATCTAATTTCAGTAGGCCTTTAAATATGGCATCTAAAAGTAAACAGCAGTGCTTTCTGGGAAACAGTTAAACACAGCTCATTAGCATTAAGGCTACAGGCACACAAAATGGCGTGTTACAGATAGGTCTTAAATAAAACACTTTTTAATGGTTTAGGTTCTAGCATCAAGGCTATACTTTTGACTACAACAAACTTCCAATACATTTTTACATCATGGTAAATTATAAAAATGTTATCGCCAACCCTTTGCCCCTGACCAAACGCAACAGAGTAGGCCAAGAGGAAGGAATGCAGATGTGCCCTTTACGCACTGAGATCCAATATAATTTTAAAAGCATTCCATATAGATGTTGGACATTTAAAAAAGTATCAATGAATAAGCTCGTAAATCCACTGGAGCTGTTTACCTTTGAGCCAGCCATCCAGCGCCACATCCACCTTATTCTTCATGATGGGTAAAAACTCTGAGGAGAGCAGGGCATCACGGCAGTTGGCGGGGCGCCTGAGCACCCTGCCCTCCCACAGGTCCAACACCAGCCGCATCTGCCAGAGTGAGAAGCTGTGCTGCAGCTCCCCGCGACACAGAGCACCTACCACCTGAAGGACAGAGAGACCCTATTAGTGACACGCTTTCCTGTTCTTTTGGACCACCCAGTGCGTGTGTGTTGTTACCTGCTCAATTGCGATGTACGTTGGCAGCATCTCGGGACATTCTTGTGTAACACATTCGTACAGCATGGTCGAGAACAATGCAACTGTCTCTTCTCGCTGCGAATAGAGTGAGGACCCAATCATATAGAGAAACCATATTTTTCCAAATACATGAAGTGAACTTGCTTTGAGGGAACAGAAAAACAATACTTTTTTTCCAGCACATAAAAAAATGTATTAAAAAAATGGGAAAAAATTGATTGTGAGTGTGAAAAATCAGGTCATTGTTTTTTTTAAGTGAAGTTAAATAGTGTATGAATTAAGTGTATTTAACAGAGTGTAAAATTAATGTATCTATAACAGCACGACATCCAGTTTATAGGGCAGTCTGTCACGCATTATGTGTGTGAGCATCTCGGAAATGAAACTTGAAAGATAAGACGAGACAAGCGATGTGCCATTTGAACAGATTAAAAAAACGTTGCAGGGCCAGACGGGATTTTAGGCTCTTGTTTATATGAAAAACCAGACGTGGTCACATATCACGCCACTTTGCAACTCAGACGCGTATTAAAATGTGACACGCCAGGGGGATCAGGTTTAACGGACACAATGGCTGTCATATTAATTCGATTAAACGGTGTCATGTTATAAAATGACATTCATCATTAGTTTAAACGAATGGTCCTTGTGAAACCTATTGTCATTTTTATTTACAACAGGAGTATACTGAAAGATCAAAGGTGCCTTGCACCATTTTGACATTTTTTAAATGTTCTTTTAGTTTTATATAAAAAAGGCTGCATCTTAGCATATTCTTATCATGCTGTAACAAGTACAATATTGTGTCTATTTTGTTGTTAGTTTACCTGGTACAATCGAACCTGCTTTGCTCAGGCAGCCCTAGGGGCGTCGACATCACCAAAATTTAAACTAGCCATTGCACATTTACTTGTGATTTTGGCCAGACACATCAGGATAATACTGGAGGTAATAATAAAATATTTTTTAAGCGACAAGTTTGTTGACATGTTTTTTCTCCATTTATGCATGATTTGATTTAGAGTGTTTTGTTTTCATAAGATAGTTTATGCTCTATATCTAACAGAGTTGCTGGGGTAATTGTATTGTGTTGAGACTACAAGGAATTACCTTATAAAAAATAAATAAATGCATGCATTTTGTTACATTCTGTGGTAGAATCCATGATTTTGCTTTGAAGCTTACTTAACGCTGAATATGAAGTCACTGTGTGTCTGTTTTAAAGCATGTGTAACTAGGCAGTAAATATGTCGCTTGTCATTTCAAGCTGCTGAGTAAAAATGAGGAAGTTAACAATAGCAGAACACATACCCAAGATAAACGGACCCATTTGGCACCCAAATTTCCTATCGACCAAAATTATGTTGCGTCCACTTACGCGGGCACTTTTAAGTAATAATAATAATGTGGTGGACGAGGACTTGATGAGTTGGTCCACACTGTCGATATACAGTAAATGTATGTGCTATGTATGAACCAAGGACTGTATTTTCACTTGTGGCGGTTACAGTCCACTTGCATCAGTGCCTTGTGGGTAGTACTTTTCTTGTTTAATTGTATTCTTAGAATTTGCCACAGTCCAATAAAATAACAACCTGCAAATTACCATAGCAGGCTGAATATTAAGCTCTCTCCTGTTGTTTAGCTCCCCCAGCAGAACAGTTTGATGACATAATTTTAACCTACAATAAATATGTGCTACATTATGTTTAAGTGAAGCTCAGAGACCATTAAAGAGTGCAGTTAAACTCTAGCACCATCATGAGGCAGACGTTAGCTCTCGCATCACTTCTTCCTACAGTACCTGTTTATGGCTTCAAGAAATTGTGTTTGTGTTCAACTCACATGCTTCATTCCATCGGACGCCTTGCAAAAGAACTCGGCGAAGGAGAGCAGGGCGGGCTCGGAGGTGAAGGTAGAGATGGCCTCGAGCTGCACAAAAACACACAGTGCACATGAATGACAAGCGAGTGATGTAAAAGAAGTCTTTAACATACACATGGCAACAAATACATATTTGATGTATAGAAGATCTAACATCTATCCGTCAATTTCCTGTAACATTTTTCACTTCAAATGCATTAATCCTGATAGCACAGCATTAAGTTGCTAACCCATACTGTCTAACCCGGGGGTGTCCAAAGTGAGGTCCGCAGCTAAATTATGAAAGGCATGTGGCAAAAAACATAGAAAGTGGAATAAAAAAGCAAACAGGTGCAAAGTAACAAAAAATGTTGCAATATTGACACTAATAAGCTGGGTTTGTGGGTTCTTCCGAGGATGTTGTAGTCGTAATGATTTGTGCAGTCCTTTGAGACATTTGTGATTTGGGGCTATATAAATAAACATTGATTGATTGATTGAATAACACAAAGCTGTTATGAAGGCAGTTTTTTACTTAAAAACTGGCATTGCTCGAAAAATAATAAAATACAATAACATTATAATCGACAAAGAGGTCTGAAGTAGATCCAGAGATTTAAGTGTTGAAAGTAAATATAATATATAGTGACATATGACTTATTTTTAACACTTTTATGAGTGTGGGACTTTAGGATCCCTGAGACCTTTAGTCCTATTTTTTTCTAAACTGTCATTGTTCAAAAAATAATAATGAATTTAAAGCAATGTTGGTATGAATTATTTACCTATTAAGGCTGTAATTACTTCACATCAAATATTCCAGTCCATCCACATATTTTATCATTAAAAAACAGGGGTTGCCTTGACAAAAAGGGCATAAAACATAACAAAAGTAAAACTTAATGTCAACGGATATATCTGAAGTTGTTCAATAGATAGAGACACTTTTGGGTCCCTGGGACCTTTAACATTCTCCAAAACTACGGGGAGCCATCATGGTTACTGTTGTATTGGTTTTGAAAATTAAATATATCAAAATGGCCCCCTGCATGCTTTCATTTTTCAGTGTGCGGCCCTCAGTGGAAAAAATTTGGACACCCTGATCTAACGTGTTCAGATTTTGTTTCAATGAGAAAATAATTGGTACAAAAAAAGTTCGGCCAATGATTTCCGGAATAATAAAAGAGTCTACTGTTATGCAGAATATCTCAGAAAGACATGAATGTGAAATGCTGTGTAAGGAGACAGAACATTTATCTGGGAAAATGTGTCCGGGACCACTCATTCATCCCTGAAGCACCTACCCGCCCCCCTCCCAAACTAAAACAATTTCTAAGTATGTGAATAAACTATGAAGCTATTTGTAGCCAGAACAACCCATACTCCTGCCATACATTTCATCTGCTTGTGTTGTTGTGGACAAGACCACAATGTACAGACAGGACAGCAGCTATAACTTCAGAGGCATTCTCTTTGTATTCTTATCTACACTCTCCAAAAAACACAGCAGCCGTCAACCTCCCAAAAGAACTGCAGTACTCTTTCAGCCTTCACAAACATTGCTAACAAAATAATGGTTTTAAAATATACCCTATGTCAGTGGTTCTCAACCTTTTTTCAGTGATGTACCACCTGTGAACATTTTTTTAATTGAAGTACCCCCTAATCAGAGCAAAGCATTTTTGGTTGAAAAAAAGAGATAAAGATTTTACATCTTTATCTCTTTTTTTCAGCACTATGTCATGAGTTTCTGATTTATTAAATTGTATGACAGTGCAAAATATTGCTCATTTGTAGTTGTCTTTTTTTAACTATTTGAAAAAAATATATATATAAAAAAAAATTAAAAACTTGTTTAAAAATAAACAAGTGATTCAACTATAAATAAAGATTTCTACACATAGAAGTAATCCTCAACTTAAAGTGCCCTCTTTGGGGATAGCAATAGAGATCCATCTGGATTCATTAACTTAATTCTAAACATTTCTTTACAAAAAAAGTAATCTTAAACTTTAATATTTATGGAACATGTCCACAAAAAATCTAGCTGACAACACTGAATATTGCATTGTTGCCTTTCTTGTCACAGTTTATGAACTTACATTCAAATTTTGTTGAAGTATTATTCAATAAATATATTTGTAAAGGATTTTTGAATTGTTGCTATTTTTAGAATATTACAATAAAATCTCACATACCCTTTGGCATACCTTCAAGTACCCCCAGGGGTACGCGTACCCCCATTTGAGAACCACTGCCCTACGTAAGCGCTTTGTATTTAAAACACTCGTTGACACGGTTACAAAATGATTAACAGACACATTTTTTTAAAAAGGTTATTATTTACACAAAACACACACACTTTGTTGGTAAAATTAGTTAAAGATAAAAAATTAAAAAAATAGGAAAAAAAATGTAAATAATTTTATATGTTACAGCCTTATTACAAAATAGCACAAATTCATTTTGTCCTCGAAATTCTACAAACGATACCCCATTTGATTGTGAAAAGTTTTTTTTTATTTTTATAAAAATAAAAGTGCAAAATATTCACTTGTACATAAGTATTGACAGCCTTTGCTTTGGTGATGCACCTTTGAGAGCAATTAAAGCCTCAAGTATTTTTGAATAAAATGCCACAAGCGTGGCACGCCTATCTTTAAGCAGTTTTGCCTCGTTCTCCTTGCAGCAACTCCCAAGCTCCACCAGGTTGGATGGGAAGCATTGGTTTTCATCCAGGACGTCTCTGTACATTGCTGCATTCATCTTTCTCTCTAACCTGACGAGTCTCCCAGTTTCTGCCACGGAAAAACATCCCCACAGCATGACGGTGCCACCATCATGTTTCACTGTAGGGACGGTATTGGCCTGGTGATGAACGGTGCCTGGTTTCCTCCAAACATGATGTCGAGCATTCACGCCTAAGAGTTCCATCTTTGTCGCATCAGACCAGAGAATTTAGTTTTCTCGTGGTCTGAGGGTGTTTTAGATCCATTTTGGCAAACATGTTACTAAGAAATGGCTTCAGTTTGGCCACTCTAACATACAGGCCTGATTTGGTGGTCTGCTGCAGAGGTTGTTGTCCTTCTGGAAAGTTTTCCTCTCTTCACAGAGGAATGCTGTAGCTTTGACAGAGTGACCATGGGGTTCTTGCTCACCTCCCTGACTAGACTAAGATGAATGCACCAATGTACAGAGACATCCTGGATGAAAACCAACGCTTCCCATCCAACCTGATGGAGCTTGAGAGGTGCTGCAGAAAGGAATGGACAAAACTGCCCAAATATAGGTGTGCCACGCTTGTGGCATCATATCAAAAAAGACTTGAGGCTGTAATTTATTCCAAAAGGTGCATCAACAAAGTAGTGAATAATTATGAACAACGGATTTTTGTATTTTTAATAAATTTGCAATTAAAAAAAACAACCTTTTTACATTGTCATTATGGGGTACTGTCCGTAGAATTTTGAGGACAAAAAAGAATGTATTCCATTTTTAAATAAGACAATAACAAAACAAAATGTGTGAATAGTGAATTGCTGTGAATACTTTCCATAGACACTGTATAGAGCATTATTAGTCACCTTAAAGGCTCTGACTCCAGAGTTGCGCTGGTTGATGGCTGACGTTGGCAGGCTTTTCCATCCCTGAGGGTCGTCCTTGTAGGACAACTGTCCGGCTCTGAGTTTCACATACAAAACCCCATTCCTGGAGAGGACCGACCTGTTGCAATATGGGAGAGATGTAAAACCTAAATCAACATGAGAGAACTGTGTATTTTTCTCATCACTGCTCACTTGAGATGCTGCGCGCCTTTGTTCAAGTCTATAGAAAGCTCCCAGTAGCGAGGACCTTTCACTCGGACCTGCAAGAGGGTCAGAACAAGACATCGAGGCGTGCTTGATTCATCCACACTGTGAAAGTATACGTGTGTTCCCAAGCTTGGTGCACCTAGTCGGGGTTTGTTATGTTTTTTTTACCCGTCTGAGAAGGTGCAGCTCAGGTAGCATAGTGGGAGCCATCAGCTCCACCGTCGTCTCAGCGTACCACCTGGTCTCCTACGACAAGAGCGACATCGGTGTTTCATTATGAAAGGCAAAACACAGTGTGGCTTGTGTCACTATGTAGTACAGTACATTACTATTAGTTATTATGATTACACTACTACAAATGTAATAAATGCGCGGTAATATTGAATAGGTATCACACCTTCTTGGACATGTTAATGTCATGATGATAAATGCAATGTAAGGAAATACATCAATGCATGTTGAACAAAAGTAGGATAAATGTGGGTTTAAAAATTACAAATTACTGTTTTAATAGTCATGTATTATTTTGTTTTAACACTTTTTTTAATCTGAGTAACATCGGTGCTGATTTAATAAAGGACCACAACACAAGTTGCAGAAACAAGCTGATGCCACTCTCATCAAATGCTATTTTGTTTGCTAAATCCAATAAAAACTAAAATCATTTTAAAAAAAGATGTTTGAGATCCAATAAGCTTTTATGTTGGGAATGATGTAGTTTTTCTGGCTTACATGAATACAAGTGCGGTTCACACTACAATGTGTACTTCTTCTGAAGAAATGACAAGTTTCAAAATGAGTAATCATGTAATTGTAATATATATATTTTAGATAATATCCCAATATTACAGAGAATCAACAGCTTAGAGCTACTTTTGATTGAATGCAAAATTTTCTGGCACGATTAGTGGCTGAAGTGAAACCAGCACATGTTGCACATGACTTGCTTACCTAGGAGGAAGTGTCCCCCATGAGCAAATTTGACCCCACTACAAAGAGGAAGTATGTCAAATGTTTCAATAGAATTATCGTTGACTCAAACAATTTTTTTCTACTTGTGCAAACTCATCTTGCAACATCCCGACACCGACTGGCCTACCCTATAGAGGGAAACTGGCTTATCTGGCTCCCTAACCTTATAGGTGACTTCCAAAAGGGCGTAACAGGGTTTGAGGGAGTCCACGTCCACAGGGACCAGCAGGCGGGGTTCGGCCGCCAGCACGGCGAGGTGCCTGAGAGCCTGCAGATGGTAGCTGCAACAACAAAATCAACACAACAGTCTTTACTACGAGCTGCGAGAACACGAATGCAATAAAGACTGGCATGTCTCCTGTGTGAATAAATGCCTTCATTGCTTTCACCAAGGGAGGCATATGTGTAACAGAGTGGCTTTGTTTGCACTTTCTTACTCCGTACTACATCAACATGGATTTTTCTCCTGATCAGTACGTATTCTTAAAATGATTTACACATTCAATGTGAGAGGGTGAAAATGGATCACAAAACGTCTAGCAAGTTTAAAACATTTCTGAGTCACTTAGTCCAGGTTTTACACTTAAATGTTATTGGGAACTATTGGGAATTATCTATATTTTAACAAAAAAAACAAAAAAAGGCTGAATACACACATTTTTAATCAAGCTTTTTATTGATCATGTAAAACCCTTATGTTGTTTATTATGAATTGTGTTGTTTTCTATCTTAATTATTGATATTACTACTAATATTCTGTCAGTTATGTTTTTATTAACTTAATAATATATTTTTTATTTTTACACATATTTTATCATGTTTCATACTACTTGTTTAGATGGCATTAATTTTTGTTATTTTCCGGTGAGGACGCCTAAATGGTAGCATTTTTACTGAAATCCACAGTGCCATGCCATGTTTTGTTTTGTTAATGTCAATAGTGCTGTGTGTTGGCTTCTCTTTTCTTTTTTTTGTACAGCACTTTGTTTGCCACTTCCTTGTGTATAAAATGTGCTATATAAAATGTGATTTTATCTGAAAATTAAACATTTATACATTACTAACTAAAATTAAATATCCATTTATCTATCCATCCATTTTTCTACTGCTTGTCCCTTTCGGGGTTGCGGGGGGTGCTGGAGCCTAACTCATACAATAGTAAAATGTATTTACAATACATAATTAATAATAATATATCAAATATGATGTACAAAAATACTATATAATACGTTTTTTTGTCAAAACCAAATACAAACTAACACACTATTTTCTTTTAAAAAAAAAAATCTATAAAATAAAAAAATAAAAAACAATGTAAAAATATTAATAAAAAGTTGGACTTTGTCTTAGTTTTTAAAACACTACCATGAATACAATTATTACATCAAACAAACAATTTGTGTCATGTTTATTCCCACTTAATTTCTTAAAACTCCATTATTCTATTAATTTAAATTCAAGTTAATGGAACATTTTTTTACTTTGAAAATTCTTGGGGAAAATAATAAATACAGTATGAATAAATTTGATATACCGGTATTGTATCTATTATTTATCACTAAGATAATTGCTCGATTAAATAATTATTGCTATTACAGAGAAAAGTGCTCATATGTTTTTCCCCCACATATGTTTTTCCCCCACTTTCGGGTTTTGTCGTCCCATCGAGTTAATCGCATGAATGTGTTTGTCTTCATTTGACCCCGAATTCCCTTCCTGTCGCATCCTCTCGACAGGAATCGAACCCTTGCTCCCTGCCATGAAAGGCAGAAGCATGTACCAATAGTATTATTTTTATTATCAGTAGTCTTTGTAATATTATATTGATATTGTTTGTATGTGTGTCTCACCGGTTGTCAGTGCTGTGTGAGGGGAAGTGTGGGTACAGGGCACACAGCAGAGCAGCAATGGCAGAGTTGGAGGTGCTCAAGTTGTACCTACAAAGTGTATAAAAGAAACCAACATCATTCCTCTCACTAAATCATCACTAAGAGCAAGCCACATGCAGCAGAAGAAACATACCAAAAAAGGTGCACACACATCATACTCAGATAAGGACAGATTTTAAGTTATACTTCTGTTGTTTTCTGGCTCTGTTTTGATAATAAAAGCAGTTATGTGTTGCGTCATCAGGAGCCACAATTGAGCCTCTCCACCATAATAGCGGCTGGTGTTCAAGTGTGTGCTTTTACCTAAAGAGCCACTACTATTGAACGTGAAGGGAAAAGGTTAGGTCACTTTTCCGCTTAGTTTAATAGTTGTATCTCCAAAATGGCTGCCTGAAGTGTGTTTAACATCTGTTTTCAGGCACATGCTTTTTAACACTTATCATGTAAACGGTGATGCTAAACAGACGTTTATGAAATCCTCAGTACTCCACAAATGCTAAATGGACGACGGCAAAAAGACAAATCAATCACAAATGCATCAGACAAATTTAGTGAAAGAGATCATGTGAACGGTCCAAATGAAACTGTGAGACAAACCATTATAAATCTGCGGGAGGGTGTAAGCAGGTTAGAGGTAAAGCAGTGGTGGGAAAACAAACAGGGAATGGTGACAAGACGAAACGATAATGTTAACAAAACAAACATGAAAATGGCATTGAGTGAAAGCAGACTGAATGAAGGGAGCAAAATGAGTCAAAAATGCAACAATGACTGGCTGGGTTTCACTTTTCAGCTTCACTCGTTGATCCCTGTGGACCCATATTCTTGTTATATGGCGAGTGACATTCAAACTTATCCGCCAGCTAATACAGTCAAAATAAATACGAGAGGAATTCAGCCCAAAATGTCAATCAGATGTTGGCTGTATGGCACCTTTGTGTGAGTATGGTCAACCTTTGATATCACTTTTAAACAATGCAAAACAGAAAATGTGTATAAGGCGTCATGCACTCAAAAAGTAAGGACAGGTTTTGTCCATTCCCGGTACGCTTTGAAGACTAAATAAAAGAATGCTGAACCACAGTAGCTGTTGTTATTATTTTGATTAAACAGTTTATTATTTGATAATTAAATAACATTATATATATCATTTACATGCAGTCCTCATGTTAGGGTGTTTAGTGGTTATGATGTTCACCCAAAAATTATTAATAAGGTACAAAAAGAAAAAGAACATGCCATGGAAGATGTCACTTTTGTTCTTTTGGAAGATGTCACTTTTGTTCTTTTTAGTGAACTTTTTTCCCTTCATTATGTCACCTGAGTGTGAGGCTGACTCTTCTGATGGCAATGCATCAAAGATAAGGGGAGTGAAAGTAAGAAATTAAGTGAAATCTGACATTGTGAAACGATCAGAACGTGGCGTGATCTACATCGGCTGCATGCACGGTCCAAGCCGCTGAAGAGGCCGCAACCAACATCAAGGGTAAAGATGGCATTTTTTGATCATGTAAAAAGGTCCACTCCTATAAATGGATAGTGATATAACTGAGCAGCAGAGTGGTCTCATTTATAAGACACCGTCCTAATAAGTCTGTCTTTGCACCGCCCCTTCCAGTGAGAAAGACCTTCATAGTAAGTCCATCCATCAATCCATCTTCTTCCGCTTATACAAAGTCGGGTCGTGGGGGCAGCAGCCTAAGCAGAGAAACCCAGACTTCCCTCTCCCCAACCACTCCGTCCATCTCCTCCCATGGAATCCCGAAATTTTGGCCACTTGTACCCGTGATCGTGTCCTTTTGGTCATAACCCAAAGCTCATGACCAGTGAGAATGGGAACATAGATCGACCGGTAAATTGAGAGCTTTGCCTTCCGGCTCAGCTCCTTCTTCACCATGAGGACTGACACAGGGTTGGCATCATTGCAGACACCGCACCGATCCGCCTTTTGATCTCACGATCCACTCTTCCCTCGCTCGTGAACAAAACTCTGAGGTATTTGAACTCCTCCACTTGGGGCAAGATCTCTTCCCCAACCCGGTGATGGGACTCGACCCTTCTCCGGGCGAGAACTATGGACTCGGACTTGGAGGGGCTGATTCTCATACCAGTTGCTTCACATTAAGCATGTTAGAAAAAACTAAACTGCTACCAAAAAGTAATCTGTGCTAATATAATATACTATAAATTCTGGAATATAAGCCGATATTTTTTTCCTACACTTTGAATCCTGCTGCTTTATGTAACGGTGCGGCTAATTTATGGAAAGAAAAAAAAACAAGGAACTACACTGAAAAGGTGTGTTATTGTTTATGCTATGGCACCATCTGTTGGACGAGTTTCTTCACTGTAGGTGCTGCAGTGCTCTTCTTCTTAGAGTTTTCAACCGTAAGTAAGGTCCGTCTGCTAGCCGTCTATAGCATTTCTACTCGAAAAGATTCTTCATTCATCACACCAAGCAACGTTTGTAAGTTTTACAATATAACAAAACAATTCGTGCTTACTAAACTGTGATGTCTGTAGGAGTGTTTATGTATATCCTTAAAGTAATGAAGCAAGTGTAATTAGAATTAGCTAATAAGTTTGGGAGTGTCTGTATTAGTAGTATTAACTTACAATTGCATTATGTTTGTATTGTTTCAGTTTTAAAACATTTCTCAGTAAATTCACCAAGACATCAATGTGGAGTTGGTGGGTCTATTTAGCTGTGAGCTCGCTTCAGCAGCTAGTGGGTCCATGACTATGACTTCTGTTTTGTTTGATCAACCATTTAACTGGTTGGGAACAATTAAGGTATGTAAATAAACATTTACAAAATATTTGTGTAAATTACTAATTTCGCAACATATATATCTGTGGCTTATAGTCAACCGCGGCTAATATATTGGGGAAAATTTTCCCTCAAACTTAATTGGTGCATCTTATATACCGGTGCGCTCTATAGTATGAATAATACAGTACCGTATTTTTTGGATTGTAAGTCGCTCCGGAGTATACGTCGCACCGGCCGAAAATCCATAATAAAGAAGGAAAAAAATATAAATATGTCGCACTGGAGTATAAGTCGCATTTTTGGGAGAAATTTATTTGATAAAATCCAACACCAAGAATAGACATTTGAAAGGCAATTTAAATAAATAAAGAATAGTGAACAACAGACTGAATAAGTGTATGTTATATGACGCATAAATAACCAACGTAGAACGTGCCTGGTACGTTAACGTAACATATTATGGTAAGAGTCATTCAAATAACTATAACATATAGAACATGCTATACGTTCACCAAACAATCTGTCACTCCTAATCGCTAAATCTAAAGAAATATTCTTCCTTGAGGTCGCTTCAAACAACTCTGCCAACTCCAAAGGTATGCGCCGCTTCCTTCTGTCGTTTTCTGCTGCATATTTCACTACGTCCAGCTTGTAATCTGCAGTACATGATTTCCTTTCCGGTGCCATTTTTGTTCAGCCCTTCTCAGTTTTTATAAGTTACCGCCAACGTTGAAATTGTCCATTTTAATAGCTACGGCAGTAGCATATAGCATATAGCAGTTAGCATCCCATGACCCACAATGCACTTCTGCCATGACCCTCCCCCGCCGAATTCTTATCGGTTGACGTGTGTGTGATGAATACTGACGTGTATGTGACGATTGTTGACATTTTGTTCGTCTCTTCTGCAAATTAGATAAACAATATTATTTAATATTTTACGGTAATGTGGTAATAATTTCACACATAAGTCGCTACAGAGTATACAGTATGTCGCACACCCGGCCAAACTATGAAAAAAACAGCGATTTATAATCCGAAAAATACGGTAATAAATATGGCTGTGAGTAAATTGTGAAATTGTCTTGTCATCTTACCTCCCTCCTCCCAGGAAGAGCATGCCAAGCGCCATGTGATGAGCCATGTGGAAGCCATAGTTCATCTCGCCGCCAGTTCGGTAGTGCAGGAAGCGACAGAGCTGCAGCACCTTCAAGTCGCCAGTGCCGGACATCACCATGGACATGGACAGCAGGATCATGGACAAGGCGGTTTGCAGGTTGTAGTAACCTGGCTGCTGCGGGACCCGGAGTGGTTGTCGTGAGAAAAAGCACATTTTGAGGACTGGGACTGTCTGAAGGTGTAAACACTTACCGCAGCAGCAGCACCGGAAAGGGACATGGCCTTCGTGAAGCTCTTGGCAAACTCGTACAGGCAGTCGAAAGCGTCGGAGTTGGCGGAGCCGGCGAAGCGTAATCCCAACGCCATGCAAGCACCTGCTGTGATGTAGTCCTGCGCTTGGCTAAGAGAGGGAAACAACATGACATCATCACTGAGTATATACTGCTAGCAAAGTACAGATTAAGGACGTAGCCACAACAGGTGACTTCTATTGTGCGTTGTTGCCACCCCTTACTTTTGCTCCAAACTGACACTACACTACACACAGCTGCTTCAGCGCACGACCACCTTACAATACAAGTCTCCAAACAACAACTTCCCTGACTTTGTGGATCATTTGAGTGGTGATGTTTAATTATATTGTGAAAAGCAGAAGTTATTAAAACCTTAAAGCCTAGACCAGGGGTCTCAGGAGCCGCATGTGGTTCTTTTAACCCTATTTGTGTGGGTCTCAAACTTCTGTGTACTGTCGTCACTACGCTGTCCTTGAGTCTTTCCCAGTTTTGCATCAGCCATTCAATTCTAGGGACTGTGTTTTCTGGTGAGAAACCATGACACTTTACTTGTCATGATTTAGCTTCTTAGTTTCCTTAGTTGCTAATAACCAATGGTAACTAGTAGGGCTATGAACCTTTGGGAACCACATGATTCGATTCAAAACAATTTTTGGTTCAAAATCAATACTTTTTTATGAACTTTGGGTGCCAGTTCTATGATTAACTGCATTTCTCTATAAAATAGATTTTAAAAAAACGGAAAAATGTCTATATTACTTAAAAAAAAAGGTTTTGTTTAATAAAATTCTACCCAAACATTTAATAACATCAAATACAAATAAAGCTAGGAGAGAAGAATTCCACACTTTTCTTTTCTAAAATAATTCTGTACACCAGATATGGGCATCTACATATATATTTTAATCTATTTTGGATTTTTTCAAATTGATTAAGAATCTTTACAGGTAAGAACCGCAATTCATATTTCTTTTTTTTTTGACACCCCTAGTAACTAGAGAGGGATTGAGTGATATTGGAACTAGTGCTGTGATAAAATACTTTAAATTGTAAAACAAAGAAGGCATTTTTGCAAAGGAGAGCAGTATGCCTCTTAATTAAATTGCATCAACACAGGACAAGTACTGAGAGCCAAACAAATACGGCCTGTGCCCTGTCGCTGCTACGGAAGGTTAGCTTTTTTTTAGGCAGACAGCACGCTACACAAAAGGATTTGCAGGGGGACGACAGAGCTCGCCTCAACATAGCAGCATAAACAAGTTGTAGACAGTATAGAGAAAATGTACGGAACCGTGGAAATACTTTGTAAAGGAGAAACGTGGAAGTAAAGGAGAGGTGTGACAAGTAGTGTTAGACACAATGCCGTTAAATAATAACAGTCTTACCAACACACACACACAATTTGAACTACAACGGGGAATAAGTAACAACAATTCAATGAAGTGATCATCATGTAATCCCACAATACCCTGTGTGTGGAAAAGGGGAGATACAGCCACCAAAGCACACTCAATTCTTGTATTAACTATAAATATGTATTTTTCAAAGTAGTTTGCCTAACACTGGTGACTATACAACAGATCACAAAACAAAAATCCAGCAAAGGTGGATTTTGACTGTCAGGTGGCGGGGCGACAGGTGGAAGGGAACAACTAGAAAAAGAAAGGAGTAACGTGAAAAAAGAACAATGAACTAGTGTAACATGACAATAAGTTCAAAAATACTGTATGACTTCAATATAGTGATCAAATTGGTTCTGTGGTTTTGATTTGGTGGAAATGGGCCCACAATGGCCTAGACACTCACGTCCTCGTCTCCATGTTGATGTCTTGTGAAGAGTCCAAAGTCCCCCTTATGATCTGAGCAACAAACAACAAAACCCGCACTGTTAACAAAATTTGACAAAGCAAATCATTTATATGCACATTTTCTTACCTTTGGTATATTACTTTTAACCCACTCTGTATTGGGGAGGATGTCATCCCACATAATGATGCACCTAGCCAGAGTCTGAGTGAGCAAAACGACAACAAACTGATTTGCTAGGAGGGATACAATGGCACAAATGATCTCACACCGTTAACGCTGTACTAACCCTCAAAAGAAGAAACTCAGGTTTGATGAAATCCAACAGAAACCAAGTGTCTGGAGGTTTCAGCCAGTCGGCTATAGACCTGTTGGACCAGAAGGTGTTAATACGCTCCTTCGACACACTCCAATGGGAAAGACGAGCATAGCCAAGAACAGGAGCACTCTCGACTCACTCAGTGGTGAGATTTTGTTTCCACCAGGCAGGTTAGGATGCTCCTCTTGAATTACCACACCCATACCTCAAAATAAAAAATGACGCCTTCACCTGAGAGGTTTCATTTTCATCAAAACGTAATTGTCTATCTGCAGATATACAGTCGTGGCCAAAAGTTTACATACACTTGTAAAGTACAGAACTTTCCTTCAGAAGGTCTTATCTTTGTCCATGTGATGTCAGAGGAAACAAACATTTAGCTGTTTGGCCTCAATACCCAGCAATATGTTTGGAGGAGAAAAGGTGAGGCCTTTAATCCCAGGAACACCAATTCTACCGTCAAGCATGGTGGTGGTAGTATTATGCTCTGGGCCTGTTTTGTTGCCAATGGAACTGGGGCTTTACAGAGAGTAAATGGGAAAATGAAAAAGGAAGATTACCTCCAAATTCTTCAGGACAACCTAAAATCAGTAGCCCGCAGGTTGGGTCTTGGGCGCAGTCGGGTGTTCCAACAGGACAATGACCCCAAACACACGTCAAAAGTGGTAAAGAAATGGCTAAATCAGGCTAGAATCAAGGTTTTGGAATGGTCTTCCCAAAAACCTGACTTAAACGTATGGACTATGCTGAAGAAAGAAGTCCATGTCAGAAAACCAACAAATTTAGCTGAACTGCACTAATTTTGTTAAGAGGAGTGGTAAAAAATTCAACCAGAAGCGCCTTATTGCAGTGAAACTTGCCAAGGGGCATGTAACCAAATATTTACATTGCTGTATGTATGCTTTTGACCCAGCAGATTTGCTCACATTTTCAGTAGACCCATAACTTCATAAAAGAACCAAACTTCATGAATGTTTTTTGTGACCAACAAGTATGTGCTCCAATCACTCTATCACAAAAAATAAAACTTGTACAAATTATTGGAAACTCAAGACAGCCATGACATTATGTTCTTTGCAAGTGTATGTAAACTTTCGACCACAACTATACATCAATATGTATATGACTTTGAGGAGAGGTGAGGCATGGGCCGAATAGGATTGTTTTACAATTTTGTGAAAAAGTGATTAACTTAAGAAGTTTTTTTTCTTCATTTCTCGGTGAACAATACATTAGTCTTGCATGCATAACGTCTATGTGCAAAAAAATAGGTTTAACATTGGGGCGGAAAAATTCTGTACTGCAAACCAGACAGATTCGTTAATGAATGTGATAATCATTGGTACTTTAACTTTAATAGTTTGCGCAGAAATATGTATATGCTATTTCCAATTAACTGTGGCGACTTGTCCATTCGCCTTACGCCAGAATGCTGCTGAGATAGGCTCTAGCACCCCGCGACCTCAAACGGGACAAGCGGTAAAAAATTGGTGTACGGATGTTTTTTATCAACAACTTGCTGACAAGAAAGTGAAAAACAAGTTGTTTACATGTTAATAATAATTTAAAACACAAAGCAGTTTGACCAATGAAGATGAAGTCTAATAAACAAGCATCGTTCTTCCCCAACAACACCATGTTGTTCAGTTTGGTCAGCAAAAGTAAATACGAGTAAGGCAATACCTCTTGCATGTAATAAACCAGCTCAGTGCCTCACTGACAACGCCTAGCATTTATAGCCAAGCATTAAGGACGTTGCCCCAGTTGCTACCCCTATGTCTATGTGTACATCTTGTTTGCTCTTAACACAGGGCTATGCTCTACTGAGTCCGTTTTAGTTTACAATGGCTCCCCAAAATATTTTTACTGAGCATTGTTTGATTTTGACATTTGAAAATGTCTCGTAAAGTGATTCTTACGATATGTTCAAGTGCCTCGTTTGGGAAGATTTTTTTTATGACAGCTGGATGTGTGCTAATAAGAATGTGATTCCGTCTCAGTTTGACAAAACTAACTGAACGAGTGCACCGTTCCTAGAGCGGGTGAATAGTGAGTTGATTTCAGAACAATGTAGCTATTGCATACAGAGCTTCAGGGTAAACAAAATTGTCAAGATGAATACCAATCAACTTGTGAATAAAAAAGATAGTGATATAAATTGTACTCACCGGTTGTTAGTCTTCAGGTAGATCATGGCAAGGGCCAGGGTGGCACCAGGACAAGTCACATCCACATTGATCGTATCACCTTCCTGTAACGACCATTATAAGAATAACTGTTTAACACATCAAAATACATCATGTAGCGCGGTTATCATCGGACTTGGAGACAATTCCACAAATCCATTTGTGTTGCTTTACCTTGATCTGGTAGCTTGGAGACTTGTGTCTTTCCCTGCTGGCCCCGACTTGGGCCCTGCGGTGTCCGCCCACCATGTACTGGTACATTTGCTCAGGGACGTTGAGGTCACTCATCCCGATCAGGTTGCTGCCTTGCTGCCGGGAGAGCGAGTATAGAGGAGAGGAAAAATAAAAAGAACAAAAATTGCCGGGGTGAGTAAAAAGTAATGAGTCAAAAAAGGACAAAATATGAAGACAACATTGGGGTTAATTTAAAAATGATTTGCTTGACAGGCTAAGAACATGTCAATGTGACTTACTCCGAGGCAGACCATGCCCAGAGCGAGCCCAGCAGCCAGGGAATAGGACTCTCTGTCTGTGCAGTACTCCATTTCTGGTCCTGGAGGTCGACCTGAGGTGCGCATACACAGATATATTCACACAACTCAGGATTGATTTTTTTTTTAGGTTTTAAGGTTGACGGAACAGAATAATAACGTTACTGAAATGTTTAAACAAACATGCACGCACCTATCTCCGACTGGAGAACTTCAGCAATGTGTCGGTGTCCCGTTCCCTGGTACACTAGCCCGATACCTATTACAGAAGCAACCTACAGACAGAGAAGAGAAGATGCTCTGTGTTTAACTGGCTCATGGAAAATTTTAGTAATAAAATCAAACATAGCCCTCATTGGAACATTGCAAAGGAGTATTTGGGGCACAAAATGGAATTAGCTAGCACCTAGCTGCGTCTTGTCATGATGGACAAACAGTATGTAGTGGATAAAAGCATTTTCACCGGGATACCGTTTGCAAAATTAGCTTTGTAACCTATAACATAAATATGTGTTTTTTTTCTTAATCTTTTTTGGTTAGGCACAGTTGTCAGTCAGCAGCTTGATTTTTATGTGGAAAAAGTTTGAACGCCCATGGGCTACACACAAAAAAATGAAAAGAACTACATAAGATTGGTAGTTTTAAATCACTAGTGCCTTTTAATCAGACCTGAATGTTGTGTGGGACATCCAGCTCAGTGGAGGTAGGGGGGAGAAGAGCAGGGATGTGTATGCTGAGCAGGCGGGTGGTTGACATGTCCATTGTGCCGATCCTGGCTGCAGCCACACCCAGCAGGAGGCCGATACTCGTCATCTCATGGCCCTGATACGGTGACAGGACCAAAGGAATTAAAACTGAGGTAGTCGAGGACCTAACTAGTGGATGCACAAATGTTACAAGTATAGCCTCTTAGTCGTGATCACCTTGGTGAGGTAGTCATGAATGTTGAGTGTGGCCAGCTTTGTGAGGTGTCCGTTAAGGCCTAGGGCCATGAGGAAGCCAGCGTGCTCATTCGCCATCTCTTGGCTTTTGTTCTTATTGTAGACGATCCAAGCCGAATCCACCTAAACACACGAGTAGAGGCTCACGTTTATTTGTGAGTGACTACGGGATCAGTTCAGAGGTTTGAAGACGTACCTGCGAAGCAGGGGCGATTTTGAGTCCGGCAGCCACGCCGTTATGGAAGCTGGGCCAGCTGGTCATGTTGGCCGGAACGTCAATGTTCCCACTGTTCAGGTCCACCATGGTGTTTCTGGGCGGGGCACGACCTGTGCCACAGATTTACAAACAAGTGACTTTGTGTGCACATTATTTCAAAACACATATTCATCTGTATGTATTGTAAATAGTAGATACTTTTAATCAAAAAATCATTAAAATGTGTAAATATGTCATTGCCTGTGAGGTTAAGTTTAGGGATGGGTAAAAGTTCAGTGGGAACAGGCTGGTAAGAGAACAGAGTGAACAGGCCTCTTCCTACTGGGAGCCCCATGGTCCTTTGGCTCAATTGTAGCAGTCTGAAAAAGGTGAAGGACACGTCACTGAATATACTGTACATAAGAACAACCATACACTGTAAGTATACGGAATCATACTTGTTCTCTTTCTCCTCAATGTACTCGTGGTCAGAAACCTCGGGCAGCTGGACAACGCTTACTCGGACTGGCCTGGAGCTCTGCAGGAGCCTCCTGACCTCTAGGACCCTCAGGTCCTGACTCCAGATCAGTCCTGTAACCTATTGGAATATGTTTGAGAATTACAGCCGGCATGCATAGCAAATCTCTGGCCATGAAAGTAACACGTGGTCAGTAGTAGCAGACTGTGGTACTGTACCTCCTGGACGATGTCTGACATGCCATCCTCCTCCTCGTCGGTCTCTGTGGTCACAGGAGGCTCCAAGGACAGACTTGAACTTAAAGACTGAAACCCCAAACATTTTCAGACAGCAACAAACAGTATACCATCTAGACCATGGGTGTCAAACTCTGGCCCGCGGGCCAAATCTGGCCTGCCGTGTAATTTAATTTGTCCCTTGAGGCAATATCAATTTAGCATTAGAGCTGGCCCGCCGGTGTTATACAGCGTCGGTGCCGCTGTAACACCGCATTTACCGCTAATACTCATACTTGCCGACCCTCCTAATTTTCCCGGTAGACTCCCGAAGTTCAGTGCCCCTCCCGAAAATCTCCCGGGGCAACCATTCTCCCGAATTTCTACCGATTTCCACCTGGACAACTATATTGGGGGCTTGCATTTAAGGCACTGCCTTTAGCGTTCTCTACAAACTGTCGTCACGTCCGCTTTTCCTCCATACTAACAGCGTGTCACATAATATTTGTGGCTTTTACACACACACACACACACACACACGAACACGCACACACACACACACACACACACATGTGAATGCAAAGCATCCTTGGTCAACAGCCATACAGGTCACACTGAGGGTGGCCGTATAAACAACTTTAACACTGTTATAAATATGCGCCACACTGTGAACCCACACCAAACAAGAATGACAAACACATTTCAGGTGAACATCCGCACCGTAACACAGCAGAACAAACACCCGGAGTCCCTTGCAGCACTAATTCTTCTGGGAAACTTCCAGCAAACTGACCAATAATTAAAGTTTTATTCATGCATTTTCTCTTGCTACTTCAAGGCTTGAATGTTTGGTTCATTCATTATTGTTATTTTATTTTCAAATGTATTATTAGCCTGTGGAAAAAAATTGATATTTACCTCAGAAGATTGCAAATAGAAAAAAAGACATTACATTTTTCTTAAAATTTTATTTGATATGCCATTGATATTTTTTATTATTATTATTATTTGAAACTGGATTTTGCATGTCACTAAAGTTATACAAGCCTTGCTTGTTCAATATTTAATGCAAAACTTGTTTTGGTCCCTATTAAAAGGTTTATTTGTTCAACCTTGGCCCGCGGCTTTGTTCCGTTTAAAATTTTGGCCCACTCTGTATTTGAGTTTGACACCCCTGATCTAGACCAATTGAACAGAGTAATTACAAATAAAGGTTTGTAGACTACAACGTAGCCCACCAGTCATCTTTTAATCCGTGTAAGTTATTTGAAACTCACAGCTTTGTTCTTTGCCAGGCTCATCTTGTGGGCCTGTCTGGTGCGGTCCTGTCGGCCAATCAGCAGGCAGACCTCCTCTGACCAATCAGCACACGGCTGCTCCCGGCAATGGTAGATGGCGTCTCTGATGGGGAGAGCCACGCCGAACGGGACAGACTCCAAGTCCTTTAGGGTGAACCCTAAACCAGAGAATGTAAAGCATTATTTTTTCTATATCTAGCAACAACAACGATAATAAAAGTAGGGGTGTCCGTTACGTTTCCCACTTCAAATACCTTTATTGGAGATTTGTGTATTGGTTGATACCGATATTGAGCCGATATAAACATGAGTAATACATACTTTGTTTTTAATTTGTAGTGTGGAATGTTAGAAAAAAAAGGGTGAAATTAATCTGACTCAAACAGTGAACAATGGTAGGTATGAAAAACAAAAACATATTTCTATTTTATTGGTCACAACAATTCATTAAGTCAATCAACACTATAAACTGATTGATGCGGACACATTTCATACTGGATGCTTTCTAATACGCTTCTGCCTTGGAGACTTTGTATGTGTAAATTATATGCAACCAGAAATATTCGATACGTGTTTCTATTGACAAATGTGTCGTTTTAGACTGCAACAGTGTTCTGTTGATACCGATATCAAGCCAATATCAGCATGAATAATACATACTTTTTAAAAAATTTGTAGTGTGTAATGTTGGAAAAATTTCAGTGAAATTAGTCTAACTAAACAGAGAGCAATGGTAGGTATGAAAAACAAAAACATTTTTCTATTCTATTGGTCACAACAACACAATAAGCTGATTGATGCAGACACATTTGATACTGGATGCTTTCTAATACGCTTCTGACTTGGAGATTTTGTGTGTAAATTATATGCAACCAGAAATATTCGACAACACTGCAACAGTGTTCAGTTAAGGACACTTATTACGAATGTCCAACTTGTGTGCTACAGTGAGCTTAGCTCAATGTTTACCTTTTGTACAAAATACAAGGAAATTGCTAAATGGAGGACATATAGATGTTAACTGATTGTCCAGCTTTGCACAAGTAAACGCGCTGCATGAGGATTTGCATCAAAGGGCTTATATTGGAGATTTTAAGGAACCCAGAACTTTTTTTGGGGCTTTTATCAGACAGATATCCAATACCAATATTGGATTGGGACACCCCTACAGTGGTGTGCAAAAATATACTGTAACACTTGTCAAATCTCAGGAAACTGGTGTTTTATTTGTTCCCAAAGCCTGAATTGCACTTTATTCCTATTGTGAAAGGTAAAGACAAAGGCACTCAGAATATTTCACCCACAAAATAATCGGTCCAGTCCTTTACACTTTACTCTAATATTTAGTGAGGCCCCCTTTGGCAAAATACAGAGCAGCACATCTTTCAGGCATTGTGTCAAAGAATTTTCTGAGAGTTTAAACCTCGATATCATTCCACGCTCTTAGAAACCAGTTTTAATGCATATAAAGGGAGATTTTACTTTTATTCTGCATTTCCAAACAAGTTTCCCTGAAATTTACAAAGGTATCATGCAGGTGTCTGTGGAACATCCATTTTGCAATATTAGTATGGTTGAAGGTTCTATTATATATATTTTTTCATTAAAATACGACTTTGTTTTCTAATTTATGGCAAGTGTTCTACTATTTTTGCACGTCTGTATATTAACGAGTAATAAAAGGTGCAAAAAATTTATTTTGCCTACCTTCTGAGGTGAGCCAGACAACTAGCTGCTCAGACAGACTCTCGCTGCAGAATTCAACTTGATTTATGCTGCTTTGTCTGAAAAAAACCCAAAATGACAAATACACATAATTACAGCGAATATCAGCACTTGTGTATTGATCTTAATTATGTCTGTATCTAAATGACATTGCCATTTAAAAAAAACAATGGTTGAACTTTAGGGGCAATTTCCGATTCAGAATGTCCACACCCTTTTATCGCTCTTTACGCTAACGTGATTCTATTTACCTTTTGTTTTGCTGTTCACTGGCACAGGACTTTTGGCCTGAGGTGTGGAAGACAGAAGAGGTGCAGGCAAGGTCAACAGTGTCAATAATTATCTATTCCATATATTGTTTGTATTCAGCATGCGCAAATTGAACAGCTGCTACACTCAATCTGCAGGTTCAATGCTCAATAGTTCAAATGCTTTTAACTGCATACAAAGTCGGCTTTGCAGTCTTTTGTCCATAGAGAAATGGCTGATCAAATACTAAAGTGATGGGACTGTTTTGTTTTTTTCCCCCCTCAAAGCAAAATCATGTGACAGCCAATTCTACATCACATGCCTTTATTTTTGCTTCCAGGGCCCTGAAGCAGGGGCCTGACAGCTAATAAAGGCTGCTCGTCGATAAAGCACATGCAGTTGACATCTGAAGAGTGCAAACCGACCTGCGGAAAGCTTTACTAGGTACTTGGCTACATTGGATGACGTGGCGTTGTCGTCGCCACTGATGTAGAGAGCATAACTCTGGTAGCAGACACAGAGACAGAAGAAAAAGAGAAGGTGAACATAGAGTTATTGAATAGCATATTTGCTAGGGGTAAAAATTAAAATTCAGACCATAAAAGTATTGTATATTTTGTAATTTCTTGTGTTTTTCTTAGGATGTCTGAGGTCTTGTACAGCAAGCATACCAGAACCAGCAATCGGATTCTGTGGCAGATGCCGGTCAAGTAGGGAAAAGGTGGGGCCTCCTCGCCCCGAAGGCAGCTACTGAGCCAGCTGAAGACGCAAGGCGGCTCCGCCCGCAGGAAAGACGGATGCTGCATCTGACCAATCAGAGCTGACGACAGAGAAAGTAAGGTTAATGTTTTTCCTGCACACCAGGATGATGGAGGATAAATGCAATTAAAGGGCTCTTACTCTGGTCTATAAGGCAGCTCTCTGTGAACCCCCTTATTAATGAGGGGTAGTCTCGCCAGTATAGATCCACATACTCCTCCAACTGCAGATCTCTGCACAAACGCATACAATTTTTACACGATTTAGGCTATGACAAAACTTTTTCTATCCTTGTTGTGGTCTGATAAAGACAAAGAAAAATGAAGTCTCCATATATATTGTCAAACCAGTGTTAGCGGCCACAAAAATCTCTCCCGCAGAGAAAAGTAATGTTATAAACTACAGTAGGGGTGTGAATATTTGGACACCTAACGATTTAATACAATTCTGATTTCTGGGGTGACGTTTCGATTCAAAAACGATTTTCGATTCAACACCATTCTCGATTCAAAACGATTGTCGCAGTGTATTATTTGTGTAATAATTATAATGAAATTTTTTCAAAACAGGTTACATGTTAAAACAAGCTTCTTACTTAGGCTTTGTGGCCTAAGAAATGTTTTAAAAAGAAAACAAACAAAAGTATTTTTTAAATACAATCGGAAAGATATAACTGTAATTTTTGTGCATTCCTTCTATACTCTGTATAGCAGCCACTAATATCAAAATTAGCAGTAATAATGCATGATGTTGATGGACTGAGTCCAACCCCGAGGACATTTCACACACATGCATACATAAATATACATACATACATACATACATACATACACTATATTGCCAGAAGTATTTGGCCACCCATCCAAATGATGAGAATCAGGTTTCCTAATCAATTGGCCCGGTGTATAAAATCAAGCACTTAGGCATGGAGACTACTTCTACAAACATTTGTGAAAGAATAGGCCGCTCTCAATGATTTCCAGCATGAAAATGTCATAGGATCCCACCTGTGCAACAAATCCAGCCGTGAAATGTCCTCCCTCCTAAATATTCCAAAGTCAACTTTATTATAAAAAAAGTGAGGAGTTTGGGAACAACAGCAACTCAGCCAGGGAGTGGTAAGCCACGTAAACTGACAGAGAGGGGTCAGTGGATGCTGAAGCGCATAGTGCAAAGACTTTGTGCAGTCAGTTGCTACAGAGCTCCAAACTTCATGTGACCTTCCAATTAGCCCACGTACAGTACGCAGAGAGCTTCATGGAATGGGTTTCCATGGCTGATCAACTGCATCTAAGCCATACAGTACATCACCAAGTCCAATTCAAAGCGTCGGATGCATTGGAGTAAAGCACGTCGCCACTGGACTCTAGAGCAGTGGAGACGACTTCTCTGGACAAATGAGTCACGCTTTTCCATCTGGCAATCTGACGCACCAGTCTGGGTTTGGAGGTTGCTAGGAGAACACTCCATTTCGGACTGCATTGTGCTGAAAGTAAAATTTGGTGGAGGAGGAATTACGGTGTGGGGTTGTTTTTCAGGAGTTGGGTTTGGCCCCTTAGTTCCAGTGACAGGAACTTTAAATGCTCCAAGATACCAAAACATTTTGGATAATTCCATGGGATGGCACTACAAGATCATATGTGGTCAAATACGTTTGGCAATATAGTGTATATATACACAGTACATACAATCTCTACTGTAACTTTGACAATAAAGACCAACATCTAATTCGTACAGTAAAGGATGCTGGTTCTCCAGAATATACAAAATAGGACTAATAGTTAAGGGATAAGTCTGGCCACACAGTCTTTGGTTTTCTGGAAATGTGGCTCCCCAAACAATTAGGTTGATTATCCCTGCTCTAGACCTTTGTTACCCTATTTGAAAATGGTGACACATTAATCCAGGAAGGAAAACATGTTCTATGACAACATTAAATTCCAGTGATTGTTGGTGTCAATATGTTGTGTGAATACATTAAAAAAGCTCTGCTTCTCCCTACTCCTTTTTTGTCATTTTGAAATATGCTAGTAAAAACGTCATGGAACTTCTAAAACATCCATCCATCCATCCATTTTCTACCGCTTATTCCCTTTCAGGGTCGCGGGGGGCGCTGGCGCCTATCTCAGCTACAATCGGGCGGAAGGCGGGGTACACCCTGGACAAGTCGCGACCTCATCACAGGGCCAACACAGATAGACAGACAACATTCACACTCACATTCACACACTAAAACATTTCCGAAATAAATAGACATTGACCATGAATATTGCACTAAAACAGTTAATTAGTTAATAACACCAATAACTCTGCCTGTCACTGGTCAACTAAAACCTTTATTTACAGCATGTGGAAACGCATATTTAGACACGTATCAGGAGAGATTTTAAACGTACAATATGGTGCTCTCCCCTGCACGGTTCATTTGGTACGGCAAGTTAATTGTTCTGTCACTTGCTATGCTATAAATATTTCACCTGCCTTTCCCTTCATCTTCATGCACCAAGTGCAGCCTGGGAGTTGACAGCTGACCTACAGGATGACGATTTCAGTGTGAGGAACAGCTTTTTGAAGACACAAAAAGGCCCCAGGGACAAATAGACATAACATTATACACATGTGCTACACGCTGGTAGCACATGTAGTTCCTCACTGGTATATATATATATATATATATATATATATATATATATATATATATATATATATATATATATATATATATATATATATATATATATATATATATATATATATATACACACACACACACACACACACACACACACACACACACACACACACACACACACACACACACACACACACACACACACACACACACACACACACACACACACACACACAGGTGCTGGTCATATTATTAGAATATCATGAAAAAGTTTATTTATTTCATTAATTCCATTTAGAAAGTCAAACTTGAAGAATGTATACATTCATTCCAAACAGACTGATACATTCCAAGTGTTTTTGGCCAAAAAGGAGATGATTATAGCTTACATCCAATGGAAACCCTAAATTCAACATCTCGGAAAATTAGAATATGGTGAAAAGGTCAGATATTGAAGACACCTGGTGCTACACTCTAATTAGCTAACTAACTCAAAACACCTGGAAAAGCCTTTAAATGGTCTCTCGTTTTGATTCTGTATGACACACAATCATGGGGAAGTCTGCTGACTTGACAACTGTCCAAAAGATGACCATTAATACTTTAAAGAAGGAGGGCAAGACACTAAAGGTCATTGCCAAAGAGGTTGGATGTTCCCAGAGCTCTGTGTCCAAGCACATTAATAGAGAGGCGAAGGGAAGACAAAGATGTGGTAGAAAAAAAGTGTACAAGCAAGAGGGATAACCGCGCCCTGGAGAGGATTGTCAAACAAAACCAATTCAAAAATGTGGGGGAGATCCACAAAGAGTGGACTGCAGCTGGAGTCAATGCATCAAGAACCACCACGCACCGACGTATGCAAGATATGGGCTTCAGCTGTCGCATTCCTTGTGTAAAGCCACTCTTGAATAAGAGACAACGTCAAAAGCGTCTCGCCTGGGCTCAAGACAAAAAGGACTGGACTGCTGCTGAGTGGTCCAAAGTTATGTTTTCAGATGAAAGTAAATTTTGTATCTCCTTTGGAAATCAAGGTCCCAGAGTCTGGAGGAAGACAGGAGAGGCACATAATCCACGTTGCCTGAAGTCCAGTATCAAATTTCCACAATCGGTAATTGGTGGGGTACCATGTCATCTGCTGGTGTTGGTCCACTGTGTTTCCTGAGGTCTAGGGTCAATGCAGCAGTCTACCAGGAAGTTTTAGAACACTTTATGCTGCCTGCCGCAGACCAATTTTATGGAGGTGAAGATTTTATTTTCCAACATGACTTGGCACCTGCACACAGTGCCAAATCTACCAGTACCTGGTTTAAGGACCATGGTATCCCTGTTCTTGATTGGCCTGCAAACTCACCTGACCTTAACCCCATAGAAAACCTATAAAGCGGAAGATGCGAGATGCCAGACCCAACAATGCTGAAGAGCTGAAGGCCACTATTAAAGCAACCTGGGCTCTCAGAACACCTGAGGAGTGCAACACACTGGTCGACTCCATGCCACGCCGTATTGCTGCAGCAATTCAGGCAAAAGGAGCTCCAACTAAGTATTGATTGCTTTAAATACTGAAACTTTCCATGTTCATACTTTTCAGTTGGCCCACATTTCTAAAAAATATTTTTTGGTACTAGTCGTAACTAATATTCAAATTTTCTGAGATACTGAATTTGGGATTTTCAGTAATTGTCAGTACTAATCATCAAAATTTAAAGAGATAAACATTTCAAATATATCACTATGTGTGTAATGAATTGATATAATATGTAAGTTTCACGTTCTGAATATAATTACTGAAATAAATCAACTTTTTCATGATATTCTAATATGAACAACACCTGTATATATATAAATATACAAATAAAAAGTACATATGTATATATATAAATATATATATATACAGATATAAAGTATATATATATATATATATATATATATATATACATATATAAAGTATATATATGTATATATATATATATACATATATAAAGTATATATATATATATATATACATACATATCTACACCATGCATATAAAAACACCCATATGTGTATAAATCTCAGACAAAAATCCACTCTCCTCTCTTCTGACATTTTGCTTGCTGTGGCGGGGTAATTAAACATATAATGAATCACCCACATTTTTTTTTACTTTAAAATAATCAATATTTTTTTAATTTGGCAAAAAACCCTTCCTCCCACGCTGCCCCCAGTGTCCATTTAGCCACCAGAGTGACTTTTAAAAAGAATAATGCAATTTAAAAATAAATGTGGTACAATTATACAAATCGCTTTGGATGATGCACTTAGCAATGTGGTCTAGTGGTTAGCACCTCAGCTTTAGTTTGCATGTTTTCCTCGTACTTGTGTGGGCTTCCTCCTGATAGACACCACTAAATTGTCCATAGCTTTTACCGTGAGTATACATTTTTTTCAATAATGTTTTATTTGCCCAGTAAATGCCAGTCCAGGGTGTCTGCCTCTCACCCAAAAACACCAAGGATTTTCTCCAACTCACTTACGACTTAATGAGGACAGGTGGTAATGAAAATGGATGTCCACATGTATATCTGACGTAAACACTAGAATAAGGTAATATAACAGAACGGAAAAAAAACTTTGTTTAGTGTTCTCTTCTAAGGAGGAACATTAGGATAGTCTAACTATTGGAGAGAAAATCAATGCTGAGTTTCTTTTGTTCACCTTAAGCTGATTGGCTTTGAGAGGTTGCCATCTTGTTGTGTACACGTCAACAAACAAAAAACGGCTTATAGAAGAAAATAAACATTCTCCGAATATCTCCCTCAAATCCATAAGACAAAATGTTAAACGTATGTACAAAGTCTAACCAAATTAAAAGTGGGTCCTCACAGTGTCCTGCTTAGCGTCGGTGCCCTTGTGAAAACTGTTGCATGCCAATTACGCTGAAGAGCGCTTTAGCCTCCCACTCCACGTTCACTGTCATTGTCACCAATCACGGCGCTCACTTAACCTTGGGAAGTTTATTTCTCACCACGAGTCAACGCTGAAGGGCCGTGATTTCACACAAGCCTTTGGTGGGAAAAACGTTGAGGTTCGTTCAGGGAAGTGGCCAAATTTTAACGATGACAAGAAGAACAAGCAGGGAGGACTCTGGGTTGGCTTTCAGACCTGATGGGCATTTTGTTTTATGTCACTCAGTTCACTAACACAAATAATGTAGTATGTCTACACACCCAATGCGGACCTATGCTTTCTCATTAACATACACACATTCCAGTCTGTCCATTCAAACACTCACACCCATGTCTGTATGTCTGTTTACATACACAGAACGTAAACTACCATCTGCCTGACCATCAACATAATAGTGTACAATAGTGTTAAGAGGGTGTTTTTGTTTTAATAGATATCAATGCATGGTACAATCGTATGAGCACAATGTTAATTATTTATTACACATCTTTAGTTTTTCAGTTTTTACTTTTGTTGTTTTATGTAAAAATGGCGCAGCTGAAGTGGAAGCCAGTTGCAGCAGTTCCTTTGTGTCCTTGAATGCAACCACATAATTTATGTTTGTCTATTCAAACACACAAATAATGTTAAAATCTGCAAGTCATTTCACATACTGCACTTCACATACCAATGCCAAATGCCATTACATACACACGATTTAAAAGTTTGCCCTGTCCAGTCACATTGGGAAAAAAATTGGTACATTCAATCTGAAATTCTAATAATTTATTCTATGGTTGCATTCACACACCTAATATAGACATACAGTACACAGTATGCCCGTCCACATGCATGTATCCATAATACAAACTGTGAGACATGATAGCTGGGCTAATAGTCACTGATATGATTGGAAAGTGACTTGCTGAACAATTAAGCAAACAAAAGTGGGTGAGCGGTTACCTAGCGAGCTGCTGCAGCAGACAAACCAGAGACGAGGCCCTCTCTCGATGCAGCTCGTTGAGCAGCAGCTCCTGGTAGAGCAGGTGGAGAACGTAAAAGAGCGCGGGTATGTGAGCAAAGAGAGGCGCCGAATTGTCCAAGGTGGGAGATGCACTGGAGAGAGACGACGACTGGAAGGACAAGCAGAGAGCAAGAATTTAGAGCACGACTTTTTAATCTTGTCGTGTGTGGACTCGTAGCAGTTAAATACCGAGGACATGCCCTCTGTGTCTGCAGTGGCGGTCTCTTTGACGCCACTAGAGTCTGCTGGTCCAAAGCCCGAGAAGGAACTCATCTGGTGGTGGTAGTGAGATCCCAGCAAGTATTCCCAGTCCTGAAGACGGGGCAGGTTGAGGAGAGGTGGACGCAAAGAGCACACAATATTCATTTTTTTTTTTTTTTTTTTGCATCCACTCTACAAAGTTGATGTGTCTGAACAGAACATGCGTTGGAACAATTTAAACGCCCCTGAGGCAAAAACGTGCTAGACAAATAGCATCAGGTCAGCAGCAAGGTTGGGTTTTGTGTGACTCATGTGTCACTCAAACACACAAACGCAGAGAACAGACAGCAGAGCACATTCTGAGCCCCTAGCTGATTGACATTTGACAATAATGTTCCATTTTAATGCGAAAACGAACATACACAGTTGCATCCTTCCACAATGTTAATATATGCTAAAGTGCGCAAACAAATGTGTCTGTAGGCTGTAGTAATTATTTTTTCAAAATGTTAATTTTGTAATAGGGGTGCCAGAAAAAAAATCGAATCACATCCGAACAGCCATTCTTATCTATTACGACACTCAATCTATTGTAAATTTTCAAATAAATTTTTTTTTACCATCTCCAGGCTTATTGCCGTAACTTGCAACCCGTTTGAAATGGATTTATCATCATTCATTTATCAAATAATATTTTGTGACAAACAGTTTGAGTCGAGAATAAATTCTGAATCGAATCGATTCAAATCAAGTTAAGTTGTTGAAATATTAACACCCCCTTGTAGTACAAACCCCGTTTCCATATGAGTTAGGATATTGTGTTAGATGTAAATATAAACGGAATACAATGATTTGCAAATCTTTTTCAACCCATATTCAATTGAATGCACTACAAAGACAAGATATTTGATGTTCAAACTCATAAACTTTATTTTTTTTGCAAATAATAATTAACTTAGAATTTCATGGCTGCAACACGTGCCAAAGTAGTTGGGAAAGGACTTGTTCACCACTGTGTTACATCACTTTTTCTTTTAACAACACTCAATAACCGTTTGGGAACTGAGGAAACTAATTGTTGAAGCTTTGAAAGTGGAATTCTTTCCCATTCTTGTTTGAGGTAGAGCTTCAGTCGTTCAACAGTCCGGGGTCTCCGCTGTCGTATTTTACGCTTCATAATGCGCCACACATTTTCCATGGGATACAGGTCTGGACTATAGGCGGGCCAGGAAAGTACCTCCACTCTTTTTTTACGAAGCCACGCTGTTGTAACACTTGTCTTGCTGAAATAAGCAGGGGCGTCCATAATAACGTTGCTTGGATGACAACATATATTGTTCCAGAACCTGTATAGACCTTTCAGCATTAATGGTGCCTTCACAGATGTGTAAGTTACCCATGCCTTGGGCACTAATACACCCCCACACCATTACAGATGCTGGCTTTTGAACTTTGCGCCTATAAAAATCTGAACGGTTATTTTCCTCTTTGTTCTGGAGGACACCACGTCCTCTGTTTCCAAATATAATTTGAAATGTGGACTCGTCAGACCACAGAACACCTTTCCACTTTGCATCAGTCCATCTTAAGTGAGCTCGGGCCCAGCCAAGCCGGCGGCGTTTCAGGATGTTGTTGATAAATGGGTTTGGCTTTGCATAGTAGAGTTTTAACTTCCACTTACAGATGTAGCGACCAACTGTAGTTACTGACAGTGGTTTTATGAAGTGTTCCTGAGCCCATGTGGTGACATTTTTTACACACTGATGTCGGTTTTTGATGCAGTACCCCCTGAGGGATCAAAAGTCCGTAATATCTTCGCTTACGTGCAGTGATTTCTCCAGATTCTCTGAACTTTTTGATGATTTTACAGACCGTAGATGGTAAAATCCCTAAATTCCTTGCAATAGCTTGTTGAGAAATGTTGTTCTAAAACTATTCGACAATTTGCTTACAAAGTGGTGACCCTCACCCTATCCTTGTTTGTGAATTACTTAGCATTTCATGTAAACTGCTTTTATACCCAATCATGGCACCCACCTGTTCTCAATTTGCCTGCACACCAGTGGGATGTTCCATATAAGTGTTTGATGAACATTCCTCAACTTTATCGGTATTTATTACCACCTTTCCCAACTTCTTAGTCACGTGTTGCTTGCATCAAATTCTAAAGTTAATGATTATTTGTAAAAAAAAAATGTTTATCAGTTTGAACATAAATTATGTTGTCTTTGTCGCATATTCAACTGAATATGGGTTGAAAAGGATTTGCAAATCATTGTATTCCGTTTATATTTACATCTAACACAATTTCCCAGCTCATATGGAAACAGGGTTTGTAAGTAGAAAGGACTGACTCTACAATATTAACGAGGCATTGCCGTGATGCCAGAAGAGTCAAATGAGACAAAGCCTTTTTCATGATGGCATTTTTTACACAAATATTGAAGATAAATATTAATATATGTTCACTGAGCTGTGTTATAAAATCTATTTTTTGTATATAACCACTTATTAACAAAAAAAAATTCAAGTAGAAATTCAATAATTTTTCACATTTCCTGATCAAATACAGGGCACAGACCTTATATAAGCTTTCTCTCTCCTCTTTGCTTAGTGCATAAGTGATCTCACCGTTTAAGTGCATTGCACGAAGTACACTATGTAGAATATGATGCACTGTCGTTTTTAGTTGTAAGCCTGCCGCCAAAGTAATGTTCACAGGAGCGTGGAATCAGAATAATTTCTATAGTCATTGTTTGAGAACGGGTTCACAAACTAGGAATTTTTCTTGGTGACTGCATACAATGACATTTTACTGTACAGTATGTGCAATGTATTTTTGATGGCATCGTTATTTTTGTTAAGCAGCCAATAAACTGGAGGTCAGGCATACAATGAGGCGCGCAATTCCCTTCCTCACCATAAAGAGGCGGGGGAGTGGGCAGACAGGTTGCTGCCTTTCTACAAGGAGGCACAGCTATGGTGCCCAGGAAGCGCAAAAAAGAAACTTTTAGAACTAAAAGTAAGTAAGGAGTACTTTCACTAAGTAACAGAGATACCTGGAGAAGAATCAGCCGAAAGAAAAAAATGTTCTTCTTTTTCTAAAAAACTGTATTTACATTGTTTAGAGCACAATAAGAATGCCAGTGCCCAATCAGCTATGAATCCCAATGAACATCACAGATATAGAGAAAATTTCCCTTCATGTTTTGTAATAAAACAGAGTACAAAGCAGTTTAATGGTCAGCCACACACCTCATCAGAGCCCGCATCACAGGGACGAGCTTTTTTGGCTGCAATCACCGGCGAGAGCGGCACTTCAAATTGCAGCTGGAGAAGGGGAGGGAGTAAAGTGAGTGGGAGTTACTGATTTAAACTTCAACATTATCTCCTTTCTGTTTAAAATAGATAAAACGTGGCGGACGACTTACGTTTCGCGTCCAGGTGAGGCGCTCTGTGTTGTAACCCATCAGCGTGAGGAAGCAAGTGACAAACAGGTTCCACTCTGCATGGGCGCTGATTCCACCGGGAGCGTTGCAGATGGTGTACCATTTGACCAAAACCTACAGTATGACAAATACTGCTTTTAGACATGAAGGTATCTGAATAATGTCATGGTTTTAAAATGTTGTTTTCAATGCAACAACCAGCAACGATCTGGTTTTGAGTGATCAAAAAATGTCCAGAAACCTTCATGGCCGCTTCTTTGGGCAGAATGAAACGGATCGCCTGAAGACATTTCCTCACTAAGAAATTGAAGAAAGAGAAAAGGGGGAAGAACAAGTCCCTTAATATACACTCATAATGCAAACATTGGTTTGTCCATTCACATATGCATATAATGTAGACATACGTTTTCCCATTCACATACAAGCATTAGGCTATAGCTAGTAGGGATGTAACAATATCTAAATCTCACAGTACGATATTCCATCCATCCATTTTCTACCGCTTATTCCCTTTGGGGTCGCGGGGGGCGCTGGTGCCTATTTTAGCTACAATTGGGCGGAAGGCGGGGTACATCATGGACAAGTTACTACCTTATCGCAGGGCCAACACAGATAGACAGACAACATTCACACTCACATTCACACGCTAGGGCCATTGTCACAGTATTAAGGCCACGGTACAATATTATTGTTTAATTATTGTATTGTCAAAAAAATAATGAAGGCTTTGTAAAAATGCCCTAGTGTGTAAAATGAAGTGGCAGAAAGGTTAAGGATTAACACATGTTCTAATCATATCTATACAAATAACCTGGTTCATGTAACTTAGGTTGAGCTTCTTTAAAGTGACAATGTAAACATCCAGTTTAACAAGGGTAAAACAATAATTTTTAATTTAGTGTCTTTCAACTTTTAACTTCCTGAGAAGCATTGTCCTCTGCAGTTGACAATTTTGTGTTCATTAGGAAAATGCTGATTCTCTGGTGTTACACTGACAATTTAACTTTTAGTATGTAAATACCTCACAAATTGATGTTTGACCTCACTGGCTTCTTGGTTGCACATAAAAGGATATTTTCTAGGTATTGGTTCATCATGTGACCTATTGCTTGTATTCCTTGTTGTAGGCGTCGCGGTGTGCAGTGTATTTTTTTGTACGTCGGTGCTCCCACTTCAGGATTTATGCTAAAGGAAAAACAACTGCTTGTCTACTTATTAATCAGACCGACAAGAGACTCCAACATAATGTTTCCTCCTCTATCGTTTTATAGAGAAAACCCAAACGTGTCCATAATTCTGATTTGAACATTACAGGAGGGTCTCTGCTCTGCGCAAGAGATCATGGGAGATGTAGTTTGCTTCTCAGGCCAGCCCATTTCATAGCGCCAGAGAAAAAGGACCCAGATGGCAGTACTCGTTTGATACAATCACATACCATAGCATTATTTCTAGCATTTTGAAACCGCAATGTTTACAAAACAATTACATCCCAAATAGCTACAGATCGACATAGGTTTTTCCAAGTAAGGGAAAGAAAGGGAGTGAGTGTAAAGGAAGAGCTGAGAAGACTAATTTCTTTAAAAAAATAAATAATTGAAAACATGACAAGTAGTCGAAGCAGTGTGAGCACTGACAGTACTGCACCATACTTAAGTAGAATGAGTCAATAACGCTAGCCAAGGATGTTAAAATAAAATCTAAACGGCAGACATTTATCCACAATATTATAGAGAAGCAGCTCGAAGGAGATACCGTAGAAATCCACACTGCAAGGTAAATTCTATACATTATTATTACATTACCTCATAAAACTACTGTAGTTGTTAAGTAGAATATATTGTATTGTTTTTTATACAATATTTGTTGTCCAAGTTTGTTTTACCTTTTAAACGGCATGTTACATGTTAAAATTGGGGTGCTGGGCGGGATGAATGGATTTAAATTTTATAAGGTTTCGCAAGAAAAGTTTTTCGAAGAACATAACCAAATAAACTCATATCCCGAGGTACCACTGTATAACGGAAACAGGAAAAAGCTTTCATTATTTATTCTGAATGATATTAACGTGGAAATGATTTATTGAAAGTAGAAAAAATGCATTAGGCCTTTTAAAACTCCACTATCAAACAGACAAAATAATCATTCATTCACTTCTACAAGAAATGTATCACTTCATATTTTGTAGATTTTTCTCACGTAAGCAACAAATGTGATTTCCAACAGCAGAGAACAAAAGGAAAGTAAACAACCAAGAACCACCACAACGGTAATTAATTCAAGCAATCACTTTGACCATCACCAGAATATCTCAATTGGATATATGGAGTTTAAAAGGTCAGCTGCTGGGCAGATAAATGCCATTTCATTAGGGTAAGGCTGAAGCCTCGTCTGCAAGACTAATTGCTAAATAATGGCCAAAAAGTCAGATGCAAATCAAAGTTCTACAGCAACAAGAAAAATATATAACAAAATGTAGATTTAATGCAAAATGTTTGCAAGTGATAGGTTGATTGGCAACACTAAAATTGGCCCTAGTGTGTGAATGTGAGTGTGAATGTTGTCTGTTTATCTGTGTTGGCCCTGTGATTAGGTGGCGACTTGTCCAGGGTGTACCCTGCCTTCCACCCGATTGTAGCTGAGATAGGCGCAGGCGCTCCCCGCGACCCCAAAAAAAGGGAATAAGCGGTAGAAAATGGATGGATGGATGGGTTTGCAAGTGAGACAAGGGGGGGGGAAGCTGGTTTCAAGCAGAGATGAATCAGTAGCGATAGATTATGAGGTTCATGTACGAGAGATCCTATAATAGCAGCCGTTAGTCTATGTACATTACATTTGCAGGGCCGGAAAAGGCACATTGCTTGCGTGCTGCATTACACCACATTTTTCTTTAAGAGCGGAACAGGAACTCACAGGTTGCAGGTTATCATCTTATTTTTGCAATAATTGGTTTCCACTATGCAGTTATGTCTGGACATACTGTATATAAAAGCAAAAGGAAAATTGGTGTGATGATTCTGATGAATTACTAAAAGTTTTTTCCCAGGTGATATCTCATAGGAATTACGGATTATCTGTTTTAATGTTTATCGGTGCACGTGTCGGCCTTGTAATTGCATCCTCAATGCATTAAGTCCATATGTCACAGACTAATAATGTAGGAGAGGTCTCAAACCTAATTTTCAGGATGTTCTGACTCACCCAAGTAGTGTGTGTGTGTGTGTGTGTGTGTGTGTATGTGTGTGTGTGTGTACCTGTATGTATCTGAGCAATTGACAATAAAAAAGTAGCCGTTGAATTAGCTGGTTAGGAATATAGCAACATGCATAGAGTATATTAGTCACAGCTCTTGGGGAAATGATGTCTTCCTCCATATGACGTCTGTTGTGTGTCTGGTTTAAACACGTGTCAGTGGCTTACGTTTTTATTTCCTTTTATTTCATTCAAAATTATGTTATTGGACTCTACACTGACTTGTAATTACGAATACACTGTGGTGGTGTGCAAGCGCTGACGTGACCGCTTAGAACTTTGCCGCACACTGAAATAATCAGGAGTTTATTATTAAAACATGATGGACCTGATCTGTTAAGGTTTAAATACACCGCGCTAGCGTGTTCAAACTATCAAATAGCGTGTACAATTAATGGTGATGTTACGTGTGATCTATGAAGACTGCGTGTGTGCGATTGAAAAGTGGTGTAGACCGCTTTATTTAAATTAGGTTTTTCCATGTACTGTTGGCGTTATGGGCCCTCCACTAGAGATCGATCAATTAATGGTGCCGATATTTGGCATTTGCCCTGCATGAGAAAAGTTGTCTTTTTCCACTTTATGTATACTTTTAAACTCAAAAAGTATACATTGTAACAATGCTTCTTAACACACCTCAAAAGCACATGGTCTGCCAGAGAAGAAGATGAGATCAGTATTACCAACTTAGCCACTTTATCATTCTATTCAGCAGGTATTCCAACCCTTTTTTCATTATTTTATAAAAAAAAAAAAAAAAAAGCAAACAGCGACAAATTTCATGTCTTTTTGGAAACTTTTGAAAACCTACATGAAAGTGCCTCTCTTTTGCAGCCGGTGCCTTTTGTCTTTCACAGGGTCCAGTGTGCAGAACCATCTTCACATCTTCTAACACATCTATTTCCTTGCTTGCTAAATGACTAGTTGTGTTATTAGCAGTATCTGCGGTCCAAAACCTATGGAGTTCCTGCAGCCAAAAGACAGCAGAAAATATGCAAAACCTACCTAGTTCTGATGTAGCAATGTCAGGGATGGAGATTCTCAGCATGGTTCCATTGCTTAGCTCCTACAGTGAGAGACAGAAAGATAAATGAATAGGAAAAAAATAATTTCAATGACTTTAAAATCACTAATCCCTAAAATGAGTACATGGGGAAAAAATCTAATAAAAACACAATAAAACATTTGAGACACTTTTACAGTGCTGTGATTAATTCTAAAAAGAGCATTCAAAATGATGTTGACCTCAACATAACAACCTAAATGTATTGGACAACATTCTTTTCAGTGTGGTGGACTGCTCAATTCACACCCCGCCTTATTTGTTTTCTTCCGACAGAATTAATGATGAGGAAATAAAGGAGCGGCCCGTCATGAAGAGAGCAGGGTGCAGGACTGACGAACAATGAGCCTCCAGATTGCTGCACCAAGGAGACGTCCGGCAGATCAATGAACAGAGGCAGCAGCTTGCAGACATATTTGGAGTAACCTGTCAGAAGACGGCAAAACAGGGCCCTCTGTGTTTGTGTGGCTCCTATTCAGGAATATTAAAAAACATGAACTGCACAAATACACGGAAAAAGGACTCAAGATTCTTATTAGATGACAAAAAGAGCAAAAGTTGCTAACTATCAACCCAATTTGTTTAACTCTCAGGAGAGGAGAGACATAGAAAAAGCAGGCAAAGCCTGATGATGCTCCATTTTCAACTTGAGCCAAAAGTGTAAGCTTTAAACTGCCTACACGTCTTTAAATGGAGAAAATCTGTCATGTAAAATTACAACAAAAAAAACTATGACAATGATGGAAGGCATGACATCATCTTTCTATTACTGGAAAAAAGCTAATTGTCAGTCAATCAAGCCTTAAAAGCCGTTTGGTTGCAGAGGAAGCTGGTTAAAAGGTAAGAAAGCAGTGTAGTCAAGTGGAAAAATGAGGCAAAGAGGCACACTGCGGCTTTCAAAGGCAACACAACCCTGACTATTTACTGTCCATTATGTTATAATAAATTTTCCGTATTTTTCGGACTGTAAGGCGCACCAGATTTTTCAGGCACACTGCCGATCCGCGAGTTTAATCAGGAGTATTTTCATCCAAAAATTGCACCGGATTATAAGGTGCATTATAGAGGTCATATTATGATTTTTTTTATATATATATATATATATATGTATATTTAAAATACTTCCTTATGGTCTACATAACATGTAATGTTGCATCGATTATGTTTTATAAAACCATCTACAAGCCGCTTTCTGATTGTTAATTCAGGATGCACCGTTTTGTGGGTGGTCTTATTTATGTGCCTGTACTTCTACAGCATCTTCTTCCCGCCACTTTTGTTGTACCAATAGTTTTTAGCGCTTCCATAGCGAGTCTACTGACAGATATGTTAGCACTGTACGATACTTTACATTAGAAATGGCAACAGCGGAAAGTGAATGCCCCACAACGAGAAAATGGAGAAAAAAAAGGAGCTTGTAAATTATAACTAGGCCTAGTCTAAAACTATAATTTTCCGTACTCATATTTTATATGTGTTGGTGCTTTTAAGCCTGATGTGTTAATAAACTGTTAAAATGTAGTACCTAAAATTAGCCTGCACTCTAAAGGGATAAAGGCCTACTGAAATGAGATTTTCTTCTTTAAACGGGGATAGCAGGTCCATTCTGTGTCATACTTGATCATTTCGCGATATTGCCATATTTTTGCTGAAAGGATTTAGTAGAGAACATCCACAATAAAGTTCGCAACTTTTTAATAAAAAAGCCTTGCCTTTACCGGAAGTAGCAGACGATGTGCGCGTGACATCACTGGTTGTAGGGCTCCTCACATCCTCACATTGTTTATAATCATAGCCTCCAGCAGCAAGAGGTATTCGGACCCAGAAAAGCGACAATTTCTACATTTATTTGAGCGAGGATAAAGGAATCGGGGATGAGGAAAGTTAAAGTGAAGCACAAAAAAAAAAAAAAAAAAGGCTCCAGGCGGCGGCAGTGGGACCATTTCAGATGTAATTGGACACATTTACTAGGATCATTCTGGAATATCCCTTGTCAGCCTATTGTTTAATAGTGTTTTAGTGAGATTCTAAAGTCATACCTGAAAGTCGGATGGCTGCGGTGAACGCCAGTGTCTCTGAGAGAAGCCGAGGAGTCAAGATCACACCTGCCTTTTTGAGCTGCAGGAGGAGGTCGCATAATCCACTGAAGTCTCCGGTAAGAACCGACTTTATATCACAATTTTCCCATCCAAAAACTTGCTGGTTGACGTAGAGAAACATGTTCGCTTGACCGCTCTGTTTTAAAGCTTCACAACAAACAAAGAAACACCGACTGTGTTTCGGTGCTAAAGGCAGCTGCAATCCACCGCTTTCCACCAACAGCATTATTCTTTATAGTCTCCATTATTAATTGAACAAATTGCAAAAGATTCAGCAACACAGATGTCCAAATTACTGTGTGATGAAATGCGATGAAAAGAGACGACTTTTAGCCGCGTGTGGTGCAGGGCTAATATGTCCGCTACAACCCGAGACGTCACAAACACGCATCATTCCGCGACGTTTTCAACAAGAAACTCTGCGGGAAATTTAAAATTGTAATTTAGTAAACTAAACCGGCCGTATTGGCATGTGTTGCAATGTTAATATTTCATCATTGATATATAAACTATCAGACTGCGTGGTCGGTAGTAGTGGGTTTCAGTAGGCCTTTAAGCAAACATACCAGAGTTACGCGGTTGCAGACGGGGTCCCGCAAGGCATGGATGTATGGCGTGGCCTGTTGGAAGGTGTAATCGTCCAAAAAAGACCCTTCCTGGTGTTTCATGTATGCACTGCGAAGTTCTGACACTGGCGATGGCATCGCAGCCTGTGGAATATTGTTAGAATGAATGAATTAATGTAAAAAAATTACCCCCAATTACACACATAATCAATTAGGATGGTTGTGAGCAGCATGAAGGAATAATCATAAAACGGGAAGTGAATTCAGTTTTTACTATGACCAATTATCGAGACATTGCCTTTCAGACTGTGGAAAACTGACTTCAGAACATGTACAGGCAGCAAAATGAGATGTGTAAAAATATACAAACAAACTCACAGAAAAAAACTACAAGACACGGTTGCTTTTCCTATTATGCTGTACAAAATTATACATAATTGCGCTGAGAGCAATCATATTTATAGCCCACCTCATCCAGTCTTTGCAGGCGCCTGCTGCCTGCCTCAGTTGGCGTGCTAACGTGCTCAAGCATGTAAAGGCTGGCCCGGTGGTTGGTCAGACTGAAGGTGGACGACAGGAGGCCGGGCACAAACACTGTGCTCACCTTGCGGGACAAACAAAACAATCATAAATAAATGGCACGTGTGTAAAGCCATCCTGTAAAGGCGCCTGTATGAGTTCTCCTTACCCGGGTAATGCCAGTGTAGAGGACCAAGCTGCCACAGGCCTCCAACACCAGCATGGCATCTATATTCTAGACGGACAAACAGTTTTATTTGCACAAAGAAAAAAAACATTCAACATATTTTGAACAACACAAAACAAATTTCCCTAATTAGAATTTGATGCTGCCTTCATTCAGTGGTGTCCAAAGTGCAGTTTGGATGTCATGTATTTGGAAGTTTGTAAATAGGTTTTTAATACTGTAGTGAGAAAAATATTCAATTTATATTTGATAATTCCTTATTTAATGTGGTAATGTCCTGAACCAATAAACAGTGATAAAGAAAGGACGACTGTAAATCAAAGTGGCTCCCCAGCATCCTTACATCCTTCTGTAAAAGTCTGAAAATTAACCCCCCCCGCCTGATTAAGGACATTTACCTGCAGAGGCTCTGCATCTTTGGCAGCAATGCACGTGACAGAGGCAAAGATAAATTGAGATTTATCATTGCTCTCCACAAACTTCACGCACCTAGGCAAACAATCACAGAGAGGTCAGTCTAACAATGGTGATGAGAAGAGGAGCACTGAGATGATGGAAGTGGAGGACTTTCGCAGACATACAGTAGATGTAATATTCCTGCGTTTGATTCTGACCTGAGCTGTTGGTGCGATTCCACCAGGAAACAGAGGTAGCGGTTCTCGCAGACATCAGAGGTTAGGAATACCTTGGATGCTTGGCTACTCATCTCTCTGTCCAGGCTGAAAAAAAATACACATACAAAAAATATAGTACAAATATTTTCATTTTTGACACAAATTACATTTCTAGCAAATATTTTATAACACAGGGAACCTCTGAGAATAACAGCTTACAGAGTTGTACTCCAGGAGACAAGTGCTCAAGATGACAAGTTATTTGGAGACTTTAAAAAAAAAAAAAAAAGCGTCTTTTCTTGTCTTTCTTGCTATTTCCGGGTATAAGTTGAATGTCAAAGTTGACCATGATCTCAATTTATGGCAACAACCTTCTACTATAAAACTGAGAGGCATTAGTTATGATCTAGCACAAACTTTTACCAACTCAGAGTCGATGCAGCAGCTCATGGGCAGGCTCAGTAGGTCAAAAGCTGCAGATAAGCGAGTTACCTCTCTGTGATCAACGTGCCGCCAAAAGTAGTTAATCCGCGTTAGCGCTTATAATAACAATATTGCTAATACTTGGTTAATATTCATGTCACAACATGTAAATGGACTATTGTTGGCGGTTTTGGGATTTTTTTTAGGGATTTTTAGAGGGATTTTTGGGCGCACCCATTAGCTTCATTATAGCCACCGTGACCTCCTACTTTCCGAATATTATAAATTAGAATGAATGAAAAAAACAGACATATGTGTTCTTGTCTTTCATAGGGATCGTGAACAATTTGCAAAATTCCCCCAAAAAAGTACATTTACTCTGTTCCCCTTTAATATAGCCCCTTTTACGGCAGTTACTGAATTACTGTTTATTCGGGTTTTATCGTTGTATTGTTTATTTTTCAGTGATATGGATCCCCATGGGTCTGTAATAAAATGACTACTACTACTGGCTTGTAACCAAGCATCCGTTTCGAACCTGTTAAACGTGGCAGGAGCCGAAGTCGTCTCACTCCACAGCTGCTCCATGCATAGGTCTGGTATGATAGGCTCCAGCTCCGGCAACAGCAGGGTCTCGTTGGTGGTGCTGTTGGGAGAGTGCAGCACGCCGTGGTGGCCACGGGGCGACGAGCTGTGGAGGGTCGTGTTGAAACGAGCCATGCCCGATAAGGACGGGGCTGCCATGCCTGGAGAGTGGGCGCGACTGCAGACAAAAATACATAATCAAATACAATTAATTAAACTGCAAAAAACAATATTCAAAGATTGTTTTTGCTTTTTTTTAAAACATACATACACACACATATTTATACAATCACATTTACACATACGAATAAATACAAACACATTTATGCACATATTTAAACACACAAAATTTATACATGCACATATTTAAACACACATATATATACACATTTATAAATATATACACACATATATGTACATATTTAAACACATGTATACATATACATATTTATATATATATATATATATATATATATATACACATGTATATATATATATGCACACGTATATATATATATATATATATATATATATATACACTTATATATATATACACACGTATATATATATATACACGTATATATATATACACGAATATATATATATATATATATATATATATATATATATATATATACATATATATATATATTTTTATATATATATATATATATATAGATACATATATATTAGGGGTGTGGGAAAAAATCGATTCGAATACGAATCGAATCGCTTATGTTGTGCGATTCAGAATCGATTTTAATTTTTAAAAAATCTATTTTTTTTTATTTAAAAAAAAAAAATATATATATATAAATTTTATTTCATTTTTTTTTAATCAATCCAACAGACCACTAAACAGCAATTCCATAACAATGCAATCCAATTCCAAAACCAAACCTGACCCAGCAACACTCAGAACTGCAATAAACAGAGCAATTGAGAGGAGAAAACACGACACAGAACAAACCAAAAGTAATGAAACAAAAATTTATATTATCAACAACAGTATCACTATTAGTTATAATTTCAGCATAGCAGTGATTAAAAATCCCTCATTGACATTATCATTAGACGTCACGAGTGACACTTCCCCTGTCATCATTTTCAAAATGGAGGAGGCTGATTTCAATACCGGTAATTTGAAATCGCATAAAGGGAAGAAGATTAAGAGCTATTCAGTAGGATTTAAGGTCACACTCAATTTTTTACTGCATACCTTTGGTAAGCGCAGGAGTGAGAAGAGGTTTTAAATTAATTAGCGCCCCGGCGGCAATTCAAGGAATTACGGTATATATATATATATATATATATATATATGTATATATATATATATATGTATATATATATATATATATATATACATACATATACATATACATATACATATATATATATATATATATATATATATATATATATATACAGTATATACATACAATATATACAGTATTTTGAGCTTACCTGAGGGCAGCCATGTTGGATATGCTCGGGGAATGTATACGGGAATGTATTCCTGGCGAGGACATGAGGATTCTGCTCTGGTGGTTATGCAAACTGCTGTAGTGAAGAGGTGAGCTGACAGCACCGCTAGAAATAGGCAAGGACAAAAAAAAAAAATTTAAAATGTAAATTATGCTATCACATCATGTATATGGTACACACTGTATACTTCATACAGTGGGGCAAAAAAGTATTTAGTCAGCCACCGATTGTGCAAGTACTCCCACTTAAAATGATGACAGAGGTCTGTAATTTTCATCATACTTCAACAGGAATTCACATTATAGAAATTTTAAAGAATTTATTAGTAAATTATGGTGGAAAATAAGTATTTGGTCACTTCAAACAAGGAAGATCTCTGGCTCTCACAGACCTGTAACTTCTTCTTTAAGAAGGGACGGCGTGGCGCAGTGGGAGAGTGGCCGTGCGCAACCCGAGGGTCACTGGTTCAAATCCCACCTAGAACCAACCTCGTCACGTCCGTTGTGTCCTGAGCAAGACACTTCACCCTTGCTCCTGATGGGTGCTGGTTGGCGCCTTGCATGGCAGCTCCCTCCATCAGTGTGTGAATGTGTGTGTGAATGGGTAAATGTGGAAGTAGTGTCAAAGCGCTTTGAGTACCTTGAAGGTAGAAAAGCGCTATACAAGTACAACCCATTTATCATTTATTTATTTAAGAAGCTCTTCTGTCCTCCACTCGTTACCTGTATTAATGGAACCTGTTAGAACTTATCTGTATAAAAGACACCTGTCCACAACCTCAAACAGTCAGACTCCAAACTCCACTACGGCCAAGACCAAAGAGCTGTCGAAGGACACCAGGAAAAGAATTGTAGACCTGCACCAGACTGGGAAGAGTGAATCTACAATAGGCAAGCAGCTTCGTGTGAAAAAATCAACTGTGGGAGCAATTATCAGAAAATGGAAGATATACAAGACCACTGATAATCTCCCTCGATCTGGGGCTCCACACAAGATCTCATCCCGTGGGTCAAAATGATCATGACAACGGTGAGCAAAAATCCCAGAACCACACAGGGGGACCTGGTGAATGACCTCCAGAGAGCTTGGACCAAAGCAACAAAGGTTACCATCAGTTACACACTACACCGACAGGGAATCAAATCCTGCAGTGCCAGATGTGTCCCCCTGCTTAAGCCAGTGCATGTCGAGGCCCGTCTATAGTTTGCTAGAGACCACATGGATGATGCAGCAGAGGATTGGGAGAATGTCATGTGGTCAGATGAAACCAAAATAGAACTTTTTGATATAAACTCAACTCGTCGTGTTTGGAGGAAGAAGAATACTGAGTTGCGTTTCAAGAATACCATACCTACAGTGAAGCATGGGGGTGGAAACATCATGCTTTGGGGCTGTTTTTCTGCTAAGGGGACAGGACGACTGATCCGTGTTAAGGAAAGAATGAATGGGGCCATGTATCGTGAGATTTTGAGCAAAAACCTCCTTCCATCAGTGAGAGCTTTGAAGATGAAACATGGCTGGGTCTTCCAGCATGACAATGATCCCAAACACACCGCCAGGGCAACGAAGGACTGGCTCTGTAAGAAGCATTTGAAAGTCCTGGAGTGGCCTAGCCAGACTCCAGACCTCAACCCCATAGAAAATCTGTGGAGGGAGTCGAAAGTCTGTGTTGCTCTGCGACAGCCCGAAAACATCACTGCTCTCGAGAAGATCTGCATAGAGGAATGGGTCAAAATACCAGCTACTGTGTGTGAAAACCCGGTAAAGACCTATAGTAATCATTTGACCTCTGTTATTGCCAACAAAGGTTATATTACAAAGCATTGAGTTGAATTTTTGTTATTGACCAAATACTTACTTTCCACCATAATTTACAAATAAATTATTTAAATTCCTAAAATGTGAATTCCTGGATTTTTTTTTCACATTCTGTCTCTCACAGTTGAAGTGTACCTATAATGAAAATTACAGACCTCTGTCATCATTTTAAGTAGAAGAAGTTGCACAATCGGTGGCCTACTAAATACTTTTTTGCCCCATTGTAGATCTACCATGAATTGATTAACGTGGACCCTGACTTAAACAAGTTGAAAAACGTATTCGGGTGTTACCCTTTAGTGGTCAATTGTACGGAATATGTACTGTACTGTGCAATATACTAATAAAAGTTTCTATCAATCAATCACTCAATCTCATATGCTTACAACTTTGTAGGAACAGTTTGAGGAAGGCCTTTTAGGTGACGGGATACATCGTAACGCACGCCTCTTAACTCATACGCATCTGGTGTGCAAGAGGATAAGAGGATGGAGCAAAATAGATCATCTGTGTAGTGAGTAATCAGACCCCACTTGATTAAGAATAGGTATTGGTTTACATTTCAACCAATGCTACTACCAAAATGAAGTGCTTGAATCGGTACTCAAGATATGGAAATGCGCATTTTGTAAAAAAGTAAATTTATCATAAATATTACCACAATAAAGAATACAAAAAACGTGCAAAAAGCTACTTTTTTGTATACTAATATTTGTACTCATAATTATGGGGCTTAATGAATGCAACCTCACCCGCGGTAACCGTCATTGGCTCATAATAAAGAAGTGCCGTGTTGTTTGTGTGGCTACTGCCCAGCAATGCTGCGATGCTCGCGGTGCTATGAGGGCTGTTGTTGATGTGTTAAAGGGGTCATATTATGATTTTTTTCTCTACATTTAAAACACTTCCTTGTGGTCTACATAACATGGAATGGTGTTTCTTTGGTCAAATGTTGCATAGATTATGTTTTGCAGATCATCTTCAAGCCGCTTTCTGTCTTAAGAATATGCCGTTTTGTGGGCCCTCTTATTTATGTGCCGAAATCCTCCTTCAGGCTACACCTTCTTCGACTGCATCTCCGCATAGTCAACCATGTTGTAGTTTTTTTAGTGCTTCCATATGGAGTCTGCTGACAGATATACTGTAAGTTAGAACTATACGCTACTTTGTATTAGAAATAGCCACAGCGTAGGATGCATGTGCATGTACGAGCCAGTCTGCCCCACAACAAGAGGATGGAGAAAAAAAAAGAACAAAGTGACAACAATTTTGGACTGCAATGGCGGACTCGCGCAAAGATCTTTGGGTGAACCTTTATCATATACTGTATGGCGACATCTGTTGATGTCACATGTTTGAAAACATCACAAGTCAGAGTAAATCTAAAACGGCTTGTTTGGAACAAGTTTGGAAGAGGGAAAGATTGTTTTATAAATACCTCTGTCATGCCTCCTTGGTTAATTTAACATTGTCAGGACATATGGGGATCCCAAATACACACAAAAAAAGTCACCAAAAACAAAATTATGTTTTAAAAGAGCGTTGGACTTCTATTTGGACATTATATTACTACTAATTATTACAGATGTTACTTGGACAACATCAGCGCCAAGCACTTTTTGCAGGTGTCTAGTCTGCAGTCCTTTAGCATCGATAGCTACTTATTTTTTCAGTCCGGTTACTACAGTTTATATTGTCACCAGTGCTATTATGCAACCAGATTTCAGTGTCCATCCATACTCTTGATACTCCGAAGACCGACTCGCGACAAACCTAGTGAAGAGACTTTTGAAGACTTTCACATGAAAGCGCGCATTGCTCTGGCAGGCTTGTTTGTGACATGTAAAAAGGAAACAAATACAAAAGTTCATTTCTATATAGGGGTGTAACGGTACATGTATTTGTATTGAACCGTTTCGGTACGGGGGTTTCGGTTCGGTACGAGGGTGTATCGAACGAGTTTGTAAACTAAAGTCTTAACAAGGTGCTCTGCAGCTGTCTCTGTCTGAGCAGTGAGCACCCAGCATTGTCCCGCCCACACAACCATCTGATTGGTTACATACAAAGCCAATCAGCAGTGCGTATTCAGAGCGATGTAACAGCCAATCAGCAAGGCGTATTCAGAGTGATGTAACAGCCAATCAGCAGGGCGTATTCAGAGCGATGTAACAGCCAATCAGCAGTGCGTATTCAGAAAGCATGGAGTCAGTGCTCCGGCGTCGAGATGAATAGGGAATGTGTTTACCAGGTGAGCAGCTGACATCGTACACTCCCCGAATTATAAAAAACACTTCCCAGTCACAACTATTACAAACATCACTATGAGCCCGTTGACCTTCTAGAAACTTAAACTGCAGCTCAGCTCTCTCATAGTTCTGGGTTGAGGTGAAGGCTAATTAGCTTTGCGTTACGTTAGCTCATTTTGCTGTGTGCGTGTGTGTGTGTGTGTGTGTGCGCGTGTGTGTGTGTATAATAAAAGTCAACTACAGGCTTCCCAAATGCTGTAATAAATTAAGCATGATGAGTTGACTTGAAACTGTTTAATGTTGCACTTTTTATATGTAGAAGAAAGGTTTTGTCATTTTATTTAATTAACAACTTGAGGCAGTTTAATGTGGATTAACCTGGGTAGAATTATTATAGTGTTCCCAATGTTAAAAGGATAAAGCCATTTTTTACAAATTTGGTGAATAAATAACCAAAACATTTATATTTTGTTGTTTTCTTACTGTACCGAAAATAAACCGAACCGTAACCTCTAAACCGAGGTACGTACCGAACCGAAATTTTTGTGTACCGTTACACCCCTAGTTTTATACCTATTTGTTTGCCCGTTTCTTGACTCACATTTTGCCTCCCACACCATTATTCCTCTCTTCTGTAGTGTCCATTACTATTACATGCAAAAGCACCATGGCCAGGATGTTATTCTGTAACTCCGACCTGCCGACAAACTGCCACAAATAGATTGCTGTGTGAAACACTGTTTGGTGGGGAAAAACTAGAACGCAGATGGTCAGGCCCAAGTTGAGGGACCCAGACAACAAGTTCTACTCCCAACACCTTGGAGAACAATATTAACTGGCTGTGAACACAATGGCAACATGTCGCAATATTCTAAGTCCAAAAAGTTAATTCAAACAGCTCATCCCTCAACAACAATTTGAGATTCAGCCTCTTGCTTGTGGTATTGATCCCCAACCTTCCGACGTCAGAGAGAGCCACAGTGAGTCATAGGCGATGGCTCTGTGACAGCAATGACTGTGCTTGTCTACACACCGACATCTACGTGTGCAACTAATTTAAATTTTACACGCCTTGAAAGCTAACCCTGTTACCTTTGGGCAGCACCAGGATTAAACCTGGCTGGCTTGCTGCCACCCGGGGAGTCCAGACGGGAGAAGTTACGCAGGTGGGACATCAGGAAGTCTGTGGCCAGGAAGCCCAAAGGTCCACTGAAAGGCTCCGCGGGACACCGAAGCAAGGTTGAGCGCTCCTAGTGGAGGTAAGAGGTTAATCTTCAGGTATATCTTTGTCATCCAGCGAAACCAGCGACAGATAGCAACATCCAGAAACATGGTGGCGTGACATGAGATATTTCCAAAGTAAAGTTGACTATGCTCCATAAAAACAATGCATTGTTTTCACCTCATGTGTGACTTTCCGCAGGCTCCACACGGAGTGCGTTCCCTGCACGGTGTCATAGGAGACGACTATTGAAGGCTGGCAGCAGGCAAATACTATTTTCATTGTAGTGTCAGACATGTACTCCACACAAGAGCCTTCCATCGAGCCTGGAAGGTGCACATGTTTGCAGAGGATCAAACCAAAATACAGCACAGACTCAGAACTGTACCTAAATCGTCAAGAAAAAAAAGGCCGGATGGCAGAAACGCATTAATTAAAAGGTCCATTAAGAATGCCTTTTTTTTCACAGTTTTCTAAAATGTATGTCCCTCATCATCAAGAGCACCTTTTTTGATGATGTTTTCACTTGTTTTAGGCCCAAACAGTGTTCCATTACCTATTTTTGATCAAATACGAGACATATTCTTATTACAGGGACTCCCTAGCCTACAAGTCTTCATCTTTTTTTGTCTTTTCTGTGTGTTAAGACACTTTCGCTATTGTATCATAATAGGTGTACAGTACCCTAGTTTTCGTACGCCCCGCTTTTTTTATGATAAGTTTGTTAAGCAAACGGGTTTCTCACTCAGTTTTTGTACTTTTTTTTATAGAATACGACTGCAAAATAAGCCACCATGGGGCAAAAGAAAATTGTGAGTGGCATCACTTTGATAAAAAAGGTGAGAAACACCATTGAAGTTAAGGAAGACGTACACAGGTGGTGTCCGTGTGGCTATTTCTCTTTGCTCATCACCGTCTTTAGTAGCCACATGTACATGAACAACAATATTTAATCTGATCATCTTTCGGATTAGAATGTTACTGTGTATATGGACGCTCAAAAAATTCTCAAAAATTATCTGTTTATGACATGCATTTTCATTCATCACACTTTAAATTGGATTACTTTACTTTAACATGCGCATAACCTAACACACGGAAAGGTGTGTTTATTATTTATGCTATGACGTCATCTTTTGGACGAGTTCGCTCACTGCCGGTGCTGAAGAGACACTTCTATTGTTAAACATGGATTTGCACATTTGTGCTTGTCCAACATTACCAAGGTATTTATATTTTTTTTCCTTCTATTCACTACTTTTGTTTTACCTCTTTTTGAAATGGAACTGTTCTGTGCTTTTTATGTTGTGATTACGTACGGGTTTCGGTGTATCTTCATGTTCGGACATTCGGTGTTTGAGGCTAGCAGTTAGCGCTTGGTTTAGCTGTAAATAGTAAATAAAACAGCTCGATAAGATGACAACTGGATCCCTTTTTTTATTGTTAAATCGACACATGACACTCCATACCATACTTTTGTTTTTGCTAGTCTCGTTTTAAAGCAACAAACTCAATATATGACGCTACTTCTGTACATGTTGAATGAGGGGAGACAGCAGCAAGAAAATTGCTCCATTGAGACTATTAAATTTAGTCCCCGCTCCACTACCAAAGTATAGCTGACATCAAAGACATGCACAGAAATGATCATTCTAACCCGAATTTCGGAAGATGTGTTTTCATGCGCTACAATCTGAACAACTTTCCACATAAAACACCCGTCTTGATCCAAATAAAATTTTGATTCGAACATGTGTGATCCAGGGGCGTCACTAGACCTAATACTGTACTGGGGCACACCTGGGGCACAAATAATTCATGTGAGCGTGCAAAGCGCGCAAGCAAAAACATTTTTAGCACTTATTTATCATAAAAAATACATAAATAGTGCTTTAAACTATGAAATCATATCAGATTATGTTGTATGGATCTTTGATTAACCACCTGAAATTAACTAATGCATTTGACCTACTTTTGCACTTTTTTACTCCAGACTTCTAAACTGCTACTGGTAAAAGCAAAACGGAAGAGCAATTAATCTTTTTGAAATATATATTGCAGTAATCATCTGCAAATTTAACATCTACAAAAGTAAAACAAAAAATAAAGCACCCCTACATCTCTGGGTTCTTTTATATTATTTAATTTCCATTTATGGCAAGGTGGCTAATCCTATTTCAAATACACAAAACTATAAAATATACACAAAACAATAAAGCCACAGTAGTAGAATAAATGAACAACTGTTGTGTGTCTGTTCAGGGAATCATTTTCTGAGAAGTAAACTGTAACGTCTCCTTTTCATTTTTGCAAAGTGGTCAATCACTCTGGACAGACATGGAAATATTACAGTAACTGTTATACGGTTGACCAGTGGTTCCCAACTGCTGGGTCGTGACATAAAAGTGGATTGTGTGTCATTTTTCAGTGAGTCGCAGTCAAATGTGTGCATGAAAAAAAAAAAGTTTAGGGAGAAAATATCTAATTGAGGCAACAAAACCAGATTATTTTAGCCTTTTTTCTAGTGACTATTAGTGAATATTTTAGCAAAAGGCAAACCGACTAACAAGTTGGAGGAGGACTCATGACAGACATGGAAATATATTAAAAAAAAATCTCAATGGGGCAACAAAACCCAATATTTTCAGCCATCTTTCTGAAAACAAATACAAAAATGTTACTATTTTTTCTGGAAACAAAACCAGATGCTTTAGCTGTAGCCATTTTTCTGGTGACAAAACAAGATTATTTTAGTCAAAGTCACACCGTTTAACAAGACAAGTCTACTGTGCTATTTTCCTGTGAAATAAACTTGAATGATTTAAAAATTTGGCTCACAACTTGATGTGGAAAAATGTTTTTCTTCCTGAAGATAAACCATTTGAGAAGCACTCAACTCACACATGCTTACTCCAAATCATCATTGATGCAGAACCAGCAGACAATAACCAACATTATGTTTCATGTTCATTGGAAATTCCGACAGCTCGTACAGCAAATGAATATGTTTGTCTTGATACAAGGAATGAGGTCTGCTAACTTAGCATCAACTTAAGACAATGATGTTGCCTAGCTAGCTTGGACTTCACTTACATCTCTCATTCCTCGGTGCTTCTACTCTGCTGCGGGCGAATAACTTTCTTAAATCCATCTAGGAGTTACAGTTTGAGTCAAATCAAAATCAAAATAATGTAATTAACAAATTGTTGTTGGCTAACGTTACCTACCTCAGCAGTGATTCGCATCGCCTCCCTCTCTCTCTCTCTCACTCAACCGAAGTCTCAATCCAAACGTGAATAAATTGCCATATTAAGTAGCCATGTGCTCATTGTTAAGTAGAGTGAATACAGTAGCAATCAATTACCATACTAAGTAGTATGTGCGCTGTTGTCTATGTTATGTAGACTTAAAACTCTGAAGCTTTTTTTTTTTATTGGTGAAATTTATACTGGGGCACCGCAGATCAACAGTGGGGCACGTGCCGCAGTGAAATATGTCTGGTGACGCCCCTGGTGTGATCAGGTCGGAATACTCCGAATGGCGTGTTTACATGAAACATTTTTATTCCGTTAAGGCTTTTAATCAGATTAAATCTGTCCATGTGCACAAAGCAAAATAATAGTAAAATTAATGTTAAATGTTTATTTATAAATCGTATTCCTCGCTTATACATATTTCACAATGTTGTTTGCATGTAAAACTGGAATTATTCTCCATAAAATGTGTTTTGTGTTTACAATTCTGGTTGTCTGAATCAAATTAATTGGATTTACAATATTTATTCAGGTAAAAAAGTATCCAGTTTTTGTCAAATTTGATTTTGTTAGATATTCTGAAACAGATTACAAAAACCGAGGTATCAGTGTACATTAATTAATAAAAATATTTTTGTAGGACATAAGTTTTGTAGTAACATGACAATAAACCTTACCAAAAATTGACTTGTGCAGTTATCAATAGGGGTGACTCCATTATTTGTTATGGGGAAAGGGTGCTTGCATTTCGTTTGACCACTGAGGGTTCACAATGTTGAAAAAGAGCGTAGAAGGTACATTTAACCTGTTGGTTTGCAAACTACTGGTGCCACCTCATCTATCGGATGCAGCATGCTGAATACTGTGGGGAGAGACTCGCTGTGGAGATGGAAAAAAAACACCAGTCAAAATATGTGCAACTTTTTTTAAATTGCGAGTCAAGTCTGTTATGTGTTATGCGTGTACCCAGGCGCACTGAGTTGTCCGTCGGCTGCTGTAATTTTACGCTCCAAAATGAGTCCAAACTTGGTTGGCCAGACTTTTGACACCTGTTGGAGACAGAAGAGGTTCACCGGAATACATTGTTGCT